>NW_006408535.1:18522596-18534580 GCF_000296735.1 Chrysochloris asiatica
TTTTATAATCATTTTTCTGAATTCTTTCTCAGGTTTTTCCAAGGCCTGCCTGCCTTCCAGCATGGAGAGAAGGTCTACTTCTGGTTCATTTGTCTCAGATATTTTATCTTTTTTCTGGACATGTGCTGATATGGTCATCTGCTTTTGCTTCTTGGACATGTTTAATGTTTATCTGTGGCCCTGATCATTAATTATGTGTTTTGGTAATTTTTTATGTTTTCTGATTACCTCCAGGAAGATGTGATCAGGATGTGGTCTTCCCTTTTCACTCTCCTTATAGCTTAACTCAGAGTAACTTTTTTGGGCCTCAGTTGGGCCTGGGCCTTGGTGGTGGGCTGTTTGGGCCTCAGGTGGGTGGGTTGAGCCTAGCTTGGGCGGTTTGGGCCTCTGGGGGCCTGGGCCTCAGCGACCGGGCTGCAGGAGGGTTGGGCCTCGGGCAGGTGGTTTGGGCCTCGGGCTGGTGGTTTGGGCCTCAGGCGGGTGGTTTGGTCCTCAGGGGGCCTGGGTATCAGCAGCTGGGCATCGGGTGGCTTGGGCTTCACTGGGCGATTTGGGCGGATTGGGCCTCGGAGGGCCTGTGCCTCGGGGACTGGGCTGAGGGCGGGTTAGGTCTCAGGGGCACTGGGCCTTGGCGACCAGGCTACATGGTGGGTTGGGCTTTGGGGGTCCTGGACCTCGGTGGCGACCGGGCTGTGGACTGCCTAGGCCGCGAGATGGGTAGGCGATTTGGACCTTGGTTGGGCCTGGGCCTTTGTGACCAGTCTGTGGGCGGGTTGGGCCTCAGGGCAGGCTTTGGCCTCAGTGGGAGTGTCTGGGCCTGGGAGGGCCTTGGCCTCAGTGGGCGGGCCTGTGCCTTGGACGTTCCTGAGCCTCGGCGGCTTGGCAGAGGGCTAGTCTAGGCAGAGGCAGTAAAGGGCTAGGGGTAGTGGCTGCAGGGAGGTAGTGTCCGTATTTGATAACGTAAAAATTGCCTCTCTCAGTCTCTCTGTACCGTGGGTACCCCGAATTTCCTGATATCCGTGCCGATATCCCTCTCTATTTGTTAGGCTTTGTTAGTTTATGCTTCCTTTCTCTGGAAATGCAGCCTTCTAAGTGGGGTTGCTCTAGCATTGCATTCCAAGGTCTGCAGGGGGCAGAGGCACTCGCTAGCACAGAGTGCGGAAGCGGGAGCTGCGTGCAGGCAGGCAAAAGCTCAAAATGCCTGTAATTCCTCAGCAATTTGATCTTTTAAAAAAACGATTTCAGAATGTTGAAATATAAGATCTGATGTTTGTTCAAAGGCTGTCTGTCTGCTAGACAGAGGTTTCTTATGTGCGATTCCGCCCCTTTTCCCTGAGATTGCCCTACCTGAGCTGTCTGGTCAGGGAAGTGCCAGAAGTCCTCTCTCCAGTCATATTTTGAGTACCTTCCAACCTGAGGGGCTCATCTTCCAGGACTATATCAAACAATGTTCTGCTGCTATTCATAAAGTTTTCTGTGGCTAACCAATCATAAGTCATTCACTTCTCCTTCCTAGTCTTAGGCTGGAAGTTCTGCCGAAACCTGCCCACCATAGGTGATCCTCTTGGTTTTTAAAATACTGAGCATAGCTTCCATCATCACAGCAACACACAAGTCACCACAGTATGACAAACTAACAGATTAGCAGTACAATTATGATATTCAGCTGTGCAATCTTACCTTTAAACAAAGTGATATTTCCATTACCATTAACTAACTGTCCCTTTCCCCTCTTCATATCTCTTATAACCACTAATAAGCTGTTTTCTTTATCTTCATTTTTTCTTCTCTTTTTATATACGTGAGTTCATGCAATATGTGTTCTTATATGACTGACGTATTTCACTCAGTATAATATCATTCAGCTCTATACATACTATAGCATGTATCAAGATTTCATTGCTCATACTGGTTGAGTAGTATTTCATTACATGTATGTATCATATTTTGTTTATCCATTCATCTGTTGATGAGTATTTAGGCTGTTTCCACCATTTGGCTATTGTGAGTAGTGTTGTAATGAAGACTGGTATCCAAGTTCTGTTAGAATCTCTGCTTTCAAGTATATACTAAGATTGGAATTGCTGGGTCCTATGGTAGTTCCATTTTTAGTTTTTTGAGGAAGTGCTACATTGTTTTCCACTATGGCTGACATTTTGTATCCTCACCAGAGATGGGTAAGGGTTTCAATTTCTTCATATCCTTGACAATGTTTGGTGGTTTTTGTTTCTTTTATCCTGGCCATCTTAGTGGGAATAAAATGGTGTCTCATTGTAGTTTTGATTTGTATCTCTGTGATGGCTGATATTAAGCATTTTTTCCTTCTTTTTATTTATCTGGTTGCCATTTGAACATCCTGTTTTCAAGGCCATTGTCTATTTTATGATTGGGTTATTTGTCTTTTTGCTGGTAAATTGTCAATGTTTTATGTATTTTATGATTATCAGGTTCTTGTCTGATATATGGTTTCTGAAGATGTATTCCCAGTTGGTAGAATTTTGTCTTTTCACTTTTTTGGTAAAGGCTTTTGATGAACAAAATTTCTTAATTTTTATGAGGTCCCATTTATTTATTTTGCCTTTTGCTGTTGGTGCTTTTGCTATTATATTAGTTGATGCATTGTTAAAGACTAGGCTGGATAATGAAGCCCCTATCTTTTTCTTAAAAAAATTTGATAGTTTTAGGTTGCACATTTAGGTCACTAATCCATTTTGACTTTGTTTTTGTGTATGGTATAAAGCATGGGTTTTGTTTTATTTTTGTCATGTGGAAATTTAATGTTCCCAGCACCATTTATTGAAGAAACTCTTCTTTCCTCATTAAATGGACTTAGAATTCATTTCAAAAATCAGTTGGCCATAGATGTGTAGGTTTATTTCTGGACTTTCAATTGCATTCCATTGGCCTGTGTGTCTACTGTTATACCAGAACAAGGCTGTTTTGATTCCTATAGTTGTATATTTCAAAAGCAGGAAGTATTAGTTCTACTTTGTTCTTCTCTTTCAACAATGCTTTAGCCATGCATGGTCTCTTGACGTTTCATATACAGTTTAGGATTGGCTTCTACATTTTTTAAAATAAGGCGGTTGGAGTTTTGATTCAGATTGTGCAGAATCTATAGAATACTTTGGATAAAACCTTAACAATGTTAACATTTTAATTTGTGAATGTGGAACACATTTCCATTTAGTTAATCTCTTTCAGCAGTGTTTTATAGTTTTCAGTATAACTCCTTCTGATTCTGGTTAGGAGAGCCATTACTTTAAGGCATCTTCAAACACTGAGATTTTATTAATGATCCACTCTTTCCTTCAGACTCTTTCTTTCTAATTTATTCTCTAGCTGACAACATTCTCTTTATTAGCTTGGTGGAGGTGGCTGTGTGCTGCTGAGTTGATTCCGACTCATAGCGACCTTGTATAGGGTTTTCAAAGCCTTAAATCTTTAAAGTAACAGAATGCCACTTCTATTCCTCATGGAGTGACTGGTAGATCTGAGCTGCTGACCTTGTGGTTAGCAGCCTAGCTCATAAACCACTATGCTACCAGGGCTTAAATTTGTTCAGCAGGAATCAATTTTACTATTGTTAGACTCTAGCTGTGTCTTAATAATAAAATAATAGCTACTGAAAGGATACAATCCCATCCCACCCCAACAAAAAGACCAACCAATAAAAACCCAAACAACTAAACACACTGCCCTTGAGTTGATTCCGACCCATAGTGGCCCTAAAGGACAGAGTATAATGGCCCCATAGTGTTCCCAAGGTTGTAATATTTATGGAATCAGATGATCACACTTTTCTCTGGTAGAGTCACATCTATCTTCTGTGGAGCAGCTAGTGGTCACCAATGTTTTGGTTAACAGCTGAGTACTTAACCATTGAACCATCAGAGCTACCTAAATGGATTGTTGTTGTGGTTAAGTGCCATTGAGTCAGTTCCAACTCATAGTATCCTTGAATAGGTTTCCGAGCAGCAGCTGATGAGCTTGAACCATTGACCTTGTGGTTCAAAATGACCTTTCAATCCAGCACATTAACCAGCATCACTGCACCAGGAATCCCCCTCAAAGGATAGAAGCATGTAACTAGCATAAAAAACAAACAAACTGCAAGAGCTGAAGATATACTGATTCCTTCCAAGAATTCTCCCCACCCTTTCAGTACATATACTTCTTATCTGAGATTTTGCTGAGCATCCAATTTAATGTACTGTGTAGACACCCCCTCTTATTAATAGAATGTTATTAAGCTCCTTTCTTTATTGAAGAATGGCGTCTTTTACCTCTGAGAGTGCCTCTAGAAGTGGCAGTGTAAAAAGGAAAATACTGGCAGTATCAGAGGGAATCAGAATAGTGGGGGAACCCCCTCTGATTATAATTCATTTCGTAAATATTTATATTAGGCACTCCAGATTCTGACTGTGATATGACTTTATGACAGTAAAGTTTCAGGCAAATAATACACTGTAAAGAATTATTATTTGGTAGATTTTGTGATAAATATTCATGAAAGTTATTGTTTATAATATCCTTGAATAAAAAGTTTTACTTTGTTTCCATCTATTTGGGTAAATTAATGTCAATAGCCCTCATCAATGTTTTTACACTGAAAGTAAGCTCTTTGAAAATTATTAAACATTCCACTAAATAAATTCCATACTTCCTTATTTGCCTCTTGAAAACAGTAAAGTCAGCAGGAGGGGAGGCTTTGCCAGGATTTATTCAGGATCCCTCCTGTTACTCTTCTCTTTCCTCCAATCAACCCTTGCTAACCCTTGCTAGCATTTTTGCTTCCAAAGGGAATATGCAAATAAAAATTCTCATTGTAGAAGAAATAATAGGCTTATTTCAATACAAATTCTGATTAGAAGCCAAATAACACAGTTTTTCTCCACTTCTACTTTTAAATGAAAATCTTTTAGGATTCTTTTAGTGAGCGAATACATTGCATCTTCCATAATAATTCATAATCATATATGTGTTAAAAGGAGTACTGGTGTGGTGCTGTAGAAAAGCACTTGATCCCAAGGTTGGTTTGAACCACAAGGTCAGTGGTTCAAACTCACCAGCCGCTAAAAACTGACAATGGCATTTAATAACAACATGTGCTAAAAAACATTGCCTTTATTTTTACCTGACTTTACTTCATATGAGCCCTGGTGTGGCACTGTAGAATAAGCACTGAACTGGTAATCTCAAGGTTGGCAGTTCAAACCTATCATTGGCTCTCCAGTATTATCAGTAATCCTGTATGAAGTCACTATAAGTCAGAACAGACTCCAGGGCACATAATAGCTACTATTACCTCATCTATTCATTTTTTTCAATATGTGTATTTAACAGCTACATTAGGCTAAATATTTGAGGAATACAAAGACGTGTGAAATACTGGCATAACCTAGAGAAAACACCCAACGCTTCTCTCCCTCATGTCTCTTCCTCATTCCATTTAGGTATCCTTCTTTTGAGATTTATATTCTTATGAGATTTTCTCTTTCTATCATCGGCTAGGTGAGATAACAAGGTCTCCCCCAATTTCAAGCTACCCAAGACTGGCTAACACAGGAGAAAGATGTGGCATTCTGCTTCTACAAAGACTTAGCACCTCAGAAATCTTGTACAAGGTTGCTATGAGTCAGAACCAATGGTGCTTGACAACAACACAATTCTGACTAAATAAATGGCATAAAGAGTCTATCAAACAGAATTAAAAATTCACAAACAGCAGAAGATAAACTAGAGCACCCTTAAAATTAAACACTTTTTTGCAGAAACCCAGAAAACAACAAATGCTGGTGAGGGTATGGGGAACTCTAATACTCTGCTGGTGGGATTGTAAATACTGCTACCACTGTGGAAAACTATGGACTTTCTTAAAAAGTTAGAACTAGAGAGACTATCCAACAATCCCCATTACTACATGTATATCCTAATGAAATAAGATTTGTGACACACTCTATTCACACCACATTTATCACATCATTATTTTCAATAGCAAAAAGATGGAATCAATCTAAGTATCCATTAAGGTATGAATGGATAAACAAATTGTGTTGCTTAACTACAATGGAATACTATGCAATGTTAAAGAGTAGCATCAAATTTGTGAAACATCTCAACATGGATGAATGTGGAGGACATTATCCTGAGTTAGATAAATCAATCACTAGTATAAAAAAGTTATGCACAGAAATAAACATTATTTGATGGTTACCAGGGATGGGAGGGTGGTGTGGTGCTGTCGGATAAGTGCTAGACTGCTAATGATAAGGTTGGTGGTTCAAACCCACCAGCCACTCCTTGGAAACCTTATATAGGGTTGCTATGAGTCAGAACCAACTCAATATTGCAGGTTGTTAATGAGCCTTCTTCCAATCCTATGCCACGTTTTTTTTTTTTTTTTTTTTTCATATAAGCCAACTTTTGTATTATTTGCTAAGTGTACATATTGAATAAGTATGGTGAAAGAATACAAGCTTGGTGCACTTTTCCTGATTTTAACTGAGTGTCCCCTTGTTCTATTTACAGGTTCCTCATGAGCACAATTAAGTGTTCCAGAATATCCATTCTTTTCAGTGTTGTCCATAGCTTGTCATGATCTATACACATAGTATATAGATCTTTTGCATATAGTGAATGAAGCACAGGTAAACATCTTTCTGGTATTCTCTGCTTTCACCTAAGATTTATCTGACGTTAGGAATTTCATGTCCTCTTCTGAATCCAGTAGTTTCATGTCAATGTACTATTGCTGCTGTTTTTGATTTATCTTTAGTAAAAATTAACTTGCCTGGGATATTAATGATGTTGTCCAATGATTTCCTTATTCCATTGAGTCACCTCTTTTTGGAATGGTCATAAATATGGATTTCTTCCAATCAGCTGGCCAGGTAGCTGTTTTTCAAATTTCTTGGAATAAATGAATGCCTCCAGTGTTGCATTGGATTGTTGAAAGTGAACAGAATTGCATTCCTCACCAAAAAGAAAATTCCAAGATCTGTCTTGAACTATTTGTATTCAATTTGTATTCTATCAATTCCTGGAGTCTGGTTCTTTTCAATGCCTTCAGTCCACTTTGCATTTTTTCATTCAGATCCAATGACTATTTTTTTACATGAATATATGGCATACTTTAAAAAAAAAAGTTTTTAATGTGAATTGAGTGATAACTTACATGGGAGAACATCAGTTTTACAGTCATCATTTCATTGCAATGATTACAATCTCCTCAATGCATTCAACAATTTGCTTCTATTCCCTCTGGTTTTTTTTTTGTTTTGGGATGTACATAAAACCACTCAGGAATATATAATTTAAACAACCAAAGGGCACATTCTACAAGACTGCCTCCTGCTGCCAGCACTAAGTCCTTCTCTTTCCATGAGTCTCAAGTCCTCAGCTGCTCCCTCTCTCCATGTCCTCATCTCTGCCTCCATCTCTGGTGTCAAGGCTTCTCTGGATAGGGTCATGCATTCCCTTGTGCTCTTCTCCCTTGATGGTCATAAGGTCCTCTGTTTCTGGACTGTAAGATTACCCACTCCTCTGTTTTTGTTACAAAACTTCTACCTTTAAAATTGTGACACTTACAATTAGTCATGATAACAGTTACTCACTATTGAACCATAAGAATCTTATCCCCATCTCTTTTCACCAGACCCATCTAGACAAGATGAAAACTATTCAGTGGGGACTCTATCTTCCCCTGCATACACTTAAACTAAATGCCCTCTTGAAACCTTGTAGGCTAGTCACTTAGCGCATTTATTGCCCCCTCATTTTAGTTAGCCAATGTCTAAGTTGACCATCCCTATCTACCCTGTATACAGAGGGGATAGGATTGATACTTGATGTGAAGACTCCTTCCCCCTCAGTTGGTATTTTGAGCTACTACCTCCATGAGTATTGTTGTTGTTGTTGTTAAGTGCCGTGGAGTCAGTTCCGACCCATAGCGACCCTATACAGGGTTTCTGAGGGTGTTAATCCTTACTGGAGTAGAAAGCCTCATCTTTCTCCCGCGGAGTGGCTGGTAGTTTCGAACTGCTGACCTTAAGGTTTGCAGCCTGATTCATAACCACTATGCTACCAGAGCTCCTTAGGTGAAGTTTATCAAATTGTAGCAATTTACACTCATTTCCTTGCTCAAAAAAATTTTTTTTTCTTTTTTTTTTATCTTCCTCTAGTTGAGTTCTGATTATCAAGCCATCAAGGCTTGGTCAAATGGGTACTATCTGCAAGTTTGGGCACTCTTGTGCATCTCCCTTTACTTCATATCAGCTGGACACTTCACTCTCAGCTCTAGCCCTCCATGGCTATGTTCTTGTCCATGGGCTCAGGAGTTCTCAGGTCTCACCACACTTCGGACCAATCATCTCTTGCTCTTCTCTGTCTCATCTCTAGGTTAATGGGAGTCTATGGAATGTAGTTGAACTCAGCCCATTTCTTAATTGCTGCCTTTTCCCTTCTTCCACTCACCAGTAGACCAATGTGGTTGCCAGCAAGCTTACATGCCTACATTTGTGTTCCCTTTGAGTTTCAGTCTTAGAAGGGGGTTTGTCCTGAAGGGACTTGGTTGCTTGCCTTGGTGGCTTTCTGGTGAATAACTTGCCTGTTCTTATAGTAGCCAATCATACTGCCATTTTTGTTTTGGGTTTCTCCTGCTGATCTTTCTTTGAAGATGGATCTAGGCTGGTCTGCTTGTCCTTTCAAATGGAATGTCCCACCTCAGAAGGTTCTGGATAGGGCTCAGCATTCCACCTAAGGCCCTATATATTACAAAGGCTCCGCAAGAAGCCTATTTCACTGGGCAAGTTCTAGAACCCCTTTTAGGTATTCTAATCAGTTATAGGATGAAGACGGGCTTACAAGCTTTCTGTAATCCTGTTTCCCGACATTATTTTCTATCCCACTCAAGTATCTATTTTATAATAGTAGGTAAGAGAAACCAATATTCATAAGACAGTCAAGCATCTTAACATTATTTCCCCTCTTCAGATTATGCCTCAATCCCTTTAACACAGAGCCCTGTTGTTCCAAGGTTGAGCATACTTCACTACTTACCTCTGTCCCATTTAGCCCATGCAAATCTGCCTCAGTGTTCCCCTATTTACCTTGTTCTTCCATCCCTCTCCACCTTCTTGTATAGTGCCCTCCCCAACATCCAAATTCTGATGTGTGTCTCCCCTACCCTATGCTCTACTATCCTTCCCTCCCCTCCCTGGTGGTGCTGGTCGTGATACGACGGAGCCGGTTCCAACTCATGGCAGCCCTGCATAGGGTTTCCAAGCTTGTAAATCTTTACAGAAGCAGAAAGCCTTGTCTTTCTCCCACAGAGCAGCTGGTAGTTTCAAAATGCTGACCTTGTGGTTAGCAGCCTGATTCGTAACCATTACATGACCTGCAAAGAAATTTTTTCCCTCTTCCTTTTAGTATTGGTATCTTTTCTTAAACTTCTACAATAATGGTCTTATGTAATATTTGTTCTTTTGTGACTGACTAATTTCACTCAGCATAATGTCCTCAGGGTTCATCCATGTTATGCGGTGGTTTGCAGCTTCCTTGTTATTCTCAAGGTAGCATAATATTCTATTGTGTGTAGATACCAAAGTTTATTTATTCAATCTCCCACTGATGGGCACTTAGGCTATCTCCATCTTTTTGCTATTGTGAACAGGGCTGTTATGAACATTGGTGTGCATATATCTACTCATGTTATAACTTGTATTTCTTGTGGATATATACCAATTAGAGGAATTGCTGGATCATAAGGTATTTCTATTTCCAACCTTCTGAGGAAGTGCCACACTGTTTTTCAAAGTGGTTGGACCATTTCGCTTTCCCACCAGCAATTTAGGAGGCTCCCAGTCTCTCCACATCCTTGCCAGCATCTATTATCCTCTGTTTTTTTGAACTTAGCTGTTATTGCTGGTGTGAGATGATATCTCATTGTTGTTTTGGTGGCGCTGTGAGTTAATGCGCCTGACTGCAAAGCCGTTTGAACTGCAAGGTTGGTGGTTCAAGTTCACCAGCTGCTCCTCAGAAACCCTATTGTTGTTGTTGTTAAGTGCCTTAAAATCGGTTCCGACCCATAGCGACCCTGTACAGGGTTTCCGAGTTTGTAAATTTTTACGGGAGCAGAACGCCTCATCTTTCTCCCGTGGAGCGGCTGGTAGTTTCGACCTGCTGGCCTTAAGGTTCGCAGCCCGATTCGTAACCACTACGCTACCAGAAACCCTATACAGGGTCCCTATTGGTTAGAACTGACTCAACGGCACTTAACAACAACAACAACAACAAATGGCTAATGATCATGATCATTCTTCATATGTTTGTTGGCTGTCTGAATCTCTTCTTTGGTTCATGTCCTGTGCCCATTTTTAAATTGGGTTATTTGTCTTTTTCTTGTAGAGGTGTTGTAGTTTCCTATAGAGTTTATAAATTAGTCCCTTGTCTAACTCATTGCAAAAGAATTTTTTTTCCCATTCTGTGGGCTTTCTTTTTACTCTTTTGGTAAAATCTTTTGTTGATGCACATAAGTTTCTAGTTTTAGTATGTTCCAATCATCTATTTTGTCTTCTTTTGTTTGTAGTAACTTTGACTGTTGATCATATGATACCTTTTGAGATAGCTAAACATCAATCACTTCTTTTTGATACAATGGTTCTGTGTATTCCTTCCATCTTCTTATGATGCTTTCTGCATCATTCAATATTTTGTCCATATTGCAATACTACAAGTTGGGGCTTGAATTTTTTCTTTATTTTGCTTGAGAAATGCTGAGTGTGTTCTTCTATCTTGGTTTCCTAACTTCAGATCTTTGCTCATTTCATTATAATACTTAACTTTATCTTCTCAAGATGCCCTTTAAAATTTTCTGTTCATCTCTTTTACATCTTCATTTCTTCCACTTGTTTTAGCATGTCTATGCTTGAGAACAAATTTCAGAGTCTCTCTGGTGTCATTTTGGCTTTTCCTTCTTTCTTGTAATTTTAATGACCTTTTGCTTTCTTTCTGTATGATTTCTTCTGATCTTTAGTTATTAGTGTCTAATGCACCAAATCTGGTCTTGAGATGGCTTCTAAATTCATGTGAGATGTGTTCAAGGTCATGTTTTGGCTCTATTTGTTTTAATTTTCTTAACCTTCAGCCTGAACTTGCATATAAGCACCTGTTTCACAATCTGTTCCCGGCCTTCTTTTGGCTGATGTTATGGAGGTGTTCCACCATTTCTGCCCACAGATGTAGCCAATTTGATTTCTGTGTCTTCTATCTGGCGAGATCCATGTACATAGCCATCTTTTATGCTGTTTAAAAAAGGTGTTTTCAATGAATAAGTCCTTTGTATTGCAAAATTCTATCATATGATCTCCAGTATCATTTCTATAACCAAGGTTGTATTTTCCAAGTATTGATCCTTCCACTTTGTTTTTAACCTTTGTATGTCAATCACCAGTAATTATCTATGCATCTTGAATCAATTTCAGATGGAAGATGTTGGTAAAATGTTTCAATTTCATCATCACTGGCTTTAGTGGTTGGTGTGTAAATTTGAATAATAGTGGTATTACCTAGTCTTCCTTGTAGGTATATGGATATTATCTTTACATTTCAAGACGGATCTTGAAATGTTCTTATTGGTGATGAATGTGATTCTAGTCCTCTTCAATTTGCCATTCCCAACACAATAAGCCATACAATTGTCAGATTCAAAGTGGCCAACACCAGTCCATTTCAGCTCACTAACACCTAAGATATCGATCTTTATGCATTCCATTTCATTTTGGAAATGGGCCTTCAGGTCCTGGAAGCTCTACGCCATTCCCGTCATCACAGTCTGCTCTACTTTGAGGAGGCAGCTCTTCCTTAGTTGTATTTTGAGTGACTCATCTTTCTGCACTATATCTGACAGTATTCTGGTGTTATTCATTATGTTTCAATATTCAATATTTTGGTGCTATTTGACAGTGTTCCCCTGCTATTCTTAA
>NW_006408535.1:18541166-18564734 GCF_000296735.1 Chrysochloris asiatica
TGCCCTCTGAACGGCTCCACTCAAACCATGAGCACCACGCTCTGCAATGGGCGGGGCAGTCCCCGGGGTGGGAACTAAGGTCAGGCAGGTAGAGGCTCAAAATGCTTGTAACTCCTCAGCAGTTTGATTTTTTTAAAAAAGCAAGCGCATAATGTTAAGGCCTAATGTTTTATGTTTGCCCCAAGGCTGTCTGTCTACCAGGCCAGGGCCTCCCTGTGTGAAACCACCCCCGTATTCTCCGGAGCCCTTGTACCTGTGCTGCCCAGTCAGGAAAGCGCCGGAAGTCCTTCTCTAAGTTTTTATATATATAAAAAGATAAGTTCATATGAAGGAAATGGCTAATACAGTTGTCGAGGTGGGAGAGTCTCAAGTCTGGGTTAGATGAACCAAGTTAGACAGGTCAAATGTCAGGCAATTGAGCAAGTTACTGGCTCAAGTCCAAAGAACTGGAGATTATATGATAATTCAGATGCAAGATCCAGACCCAGCATATAGCAAATAAGCTTTGACTTAGTGTCTAGTATATTGCAAGCAGGCCACACCCCCTAGGAAACATCCTTTCAATTGACTCATAGCAGAATCTACCATAGAGTTAATTACATTGTATTAGATCTCATTATGTGGAAAGCCACATCTCAATTGCCAAACCACTGAAAATCCTGGCCTATTCATGTTGATACAAAGCCTTAACTATCACAGTTGGTAAATGATTCTCCAAATCTTTACACACTGTTCCAGACAGTGAAGGATCTATCAGCCTGGGTCTCTTAGTTAGGATGACATATGTAGAGCCCTCTGACAACTTCAACCTTGTGCAAAAAACAAACATTGTTCTCAGCTATTGAAATTGAGATTGTTTGCTACTGCAATGTGGTGTTGTTGTTAGTGTGAGTTAAGTCAATTTCAAGTCATAGTGACCCATATGATAGAGTAGAACTTTCCTATAGGGTTTAGTAGGCTGTAATCCTGGTGTGGTGCTGTGGGCTAATGCATCAGACTGCAAAGTCATTTGAACTGCAAGGTCAGTGGTTCAAGCTCACCAGCTGTTCCTTGGAAACCCAATACAGGGTCGCTATGGGTCAGGATCAACTTGACGGCACTTAACAACAACAACAATCTGCAGAGTGGCCAGTGGGCTTGAATTGCTGACCTTTTGGTTATCAGCCAAGTGCTTAACCATTGTGCTGCAGGACTCCTTGATTGCAACATCAATGAGTGATTTTACAATCAAGAGTCGATTTTACTTTTAGAAGTGTCAGTAGTATGGGATAGCATCTCAAATGAGGGAAAACAGTTAAGAACTTTGGCAGTAAAGGAAGGACAGAGGTCATGTAGAAACTTGATATAACTTGATGTGAAATTAAGAACAGAGAAATAAATGAAAAAAAAAATTAAGCCAATGTAAAGAACATTTTGAGAGCTGAACATGTGAACATCTATTTGGTTAAAACTGTCGTTGTTAAGTGCTGTCAAGTTGGTTCTGACTCATAGTGACTCTATATAGGGTTTTCAAGGAGCAGCTGGTGAGTTTAAATTAGCGAGCTTGCAGTTCAGACTGACCTTGTGGTTCAAACCCACCTTGAAGTTCAGTGCTTTATCTTACAGCTAAAGCTTTTAAAATATAAGCCAAAGCTATTGATTCTTGTTTTGGTAATATAGCATTGAGCAATGCACAAGTAAAGAACACCAAGTAATACTGCATAAAATATCAATTACACATCTTTAAGTAAATGGCTACTATGAAATTAAGGATATTTCCTCAAGGCTTAAAAATGAAAACAAAATACAAATACAAAAATCAAATCTAGCTAATAAGCCAAGGAGCTCTGGTAGTGTAGTGATTATGAGTTGGACTGCTAATTTCAAGGTCAGCAGCTGGAAACCATCAGCTGTTCTGCAGGAGAAAGAGGAGGCTTTCTGCTCCTGTAAAGATTTACTGTCTTGGAAGCCCTATAACAAGGTCGCTATGAGTTGAAACTGACTCCATGACACACTACCGCCAATAAGCCAATGGTTATTCTGGGATCATCTACCAGTCTTTGGTGATCTAATGGCTTTGTTTTAATGAGTGACATATGCGGGAAACAAAGACAAAACCTGGAGTTCGAGCAAGTTAATTAGTTGGATATGAATGCATAAAACTGAGGCACTCAAAGATAATACCTTGAGAGAGAAGGGCAAACTAGATAATACCCTCACTTGCAGAAGGAAATAATAAACACACAAACTTGTTTTAGTCTTTCTGTGGTGCTGTAGGATAATGCACTGGACTGCAAAGTTGGCGGTTCAAACTCACAAGCTGCTCCTTGGAATCCCTGTAAAGATCACTGTGAGTCTGAACCAACATGACAGCAGTTAACAACAACCACAAAGTGAAGGGATAGAGTAATTATCACTAAGAATTCTTAACCACAAACTGGCCTTTCTAGACTTTTCTTGTAGGGATGCCTACTATTTCTGTGACCCCCCAAAATCCAAAGTGAGATATGATTTTAAATTGGTTCCATGTTGATAATTTCTATAGGTATTTGGTAGAAGAAAACTCAAATCTTTCTGAAGAAACTCAGTCCTCAAATACATCTCATATATAAAATTCTGATAAACGTAAGTTCATAGCAAAACTTATGACAGAAAAAATATCAGTCTTCCAGAAATGAAAATCATACCCCAAATGGGAACAAATAAAAACTATATACACACCTATATATACCCTTAAAAGATTTATCAGAACAGATAGAAATACATGTGAATGAGATGAAAACAATCAAGAATTACAGACAAGTTTATCATAAAGTAAACAAAAATTCCTTAAGATGATGGTTCAGTGTATAACAACTGAATGCAAAAGTAAGATCCTTGTACTTAGGTTTTGTAAAAAAAAAAAAAAAGATGATGGGGATGTGATAAGAAGCAATGGTAATAATATAAGTTAGTGCTTCAGTGCTTGGAAATGTTTGGAAACTATACCCAGGAGTACTCGTGGTATTTAAGACTGCTAAATAAAACTTCTTTGCTTTTAAAAGTGAGTTATTCTATGTTTGCAAAAGTTTTGACACTGATGACTTTTAAAAATTGAATACTTTTGACACTGGTATAACTAATTAACATAATGCTTTCTAAAACAAAATGAATTCAGAAGAATTCATGCCATAATTATAGTATTGATATAAACATTTGCATCAAAGGAATCTGATTTCAGATGTTGCATCAGGTAATAAGTTGAACATATCACATTGTATTTACAGACATTCCAAGAGACTAAATTATGCATGATTTATTGTAACTTTAAGCTTGTCACTCATTATGTAATGTTAGCAGCAAATACTTTAACTGTGGGCTGCATAAAGTATCAAAATTAATTATGGAATGTGGAAGACTACATCTTTTTTTAAAAGTTTTTAGTGTGAATTGAGTGATAGTTTACATGGGAGAACATCAGCTTTATATTCATCCTATCGTATTTCATTTCATTACAATGATTTAATCCCCTCCATGCATCATCATTCTACAGCATTAGCTTCCATTCCCTCTGTATTTTTGTGTGTGTTTTTTTGATGTACATCAACGCACTCATGAATATATAACCATTCAAACAACCAAAGAGTACACCCTGCAAGCCTGCTCCCTGGCTGTCAGCACACAGCCCCTCTCCCTCCCTGAGTCCAGAGTCCCCAGCCACTCCATTTCTCCACGTCATTGTCTCTGACTCCAGCTCTGGCGTCACTGCTTCCCTGAATAGTGTCCTGCACTCAGCTCTTCTCCCTTGATGGTCCCAGAGTCTTCCACTCCTGGACTGCTAGATCAGCCACTCCCCATTTTTTGTTACAAAACAAGATTACATCTTTTAAGGCTACAAATATCATAAGGTTTCTCTGCATTTTCTACAATACAAGAATTAAAGGAATTGTCTATTAGGTTATGAAATAATGATAAATAAAAATACTCTCATGATAAATTCCTTCTAGAGAATGGTAGTTGAGGTTTTGTGTCAACTTGACTGGGCCAGGATTCTTAGTGGTTTGGCGGTTAAGAAGTAGTAATTCTCCCTGGTGATATCTGCTGTGAGCAGTCATCAGTTGAAAGGAAGCTTCCTGAGGTAAGGCGTCCTCTTCCCATAAATGGACATTCAGGCAAGGCTTGCTTGCTCTCTACTGGGTCTGGATCTTGTATCTGGTTCATTCTCCGACCTCTGGTTCTTTGGACTTGAGCCAATGGCCTGCTCTATTACTTGATGACCCAAGGAGTCATCAGCAGCCTGCCTTCTTACCTGTTGACCTGCCTGCTGCCTACTGTCTGACCTGCCCATCTTGTTCATCACCTCTGCAAGTATGTGAGTCAGAAGTCTTAAGTCTTATATCAGACCCACATCAGCTCACCTCTACAATTGTGAAAGCCATTTCCTTGATATGTTGTTGTTGCTGTTGTTAAGTGCCATCAAGTGGGTTCCAACTCATAGTGACCCTGTATAGGGTCTCCAAGGAGCAACTGGTAGGTTTGAACCACTAATCTGCAGTCAGCAGTCCATTGCTTATCCTTCAGCACCACACAAGGACTTCTTCCTTGATATTGTTGTTGTTGTTGTGTGTTGTTGAGTTGGTTCCGACCCATAGCGACCCTGTATAGGTTTCTGAGGAGTGGGTAGTAAGCTTGAACCACTGACTTTGCAGTTCAAACCAACTTTGCAGTCTAGTGCATTAACTCACAGCACCATTCCATGCATATATTGTTGTTGTTGTTAAGTGCTGTCAAGCCGGTTCTGACCCACAGCAATCCTGTATAGGGTTTCCAAGAAGCATTTGGTAAGCTTGAACTGCCAACCTTAATGTGCAGTCCAGCACATTAAGCCACAATGCCACACCAGGTCTCCTTCCTTGATATAAACCTCTGTATGAAGTCCTGGTGTGGTGCTGTGGCTTAATGCGGTGGACTGCAAGGTCGGTGTTTCAAGCTCACCAGTTGCTCCTTAGAAACTTTGTACAGGGTCTCTATGGCTCAGAACCAACTCGATGGCACTTAATAACAAAATATATGCATAGATAAGCTTCCTGGTTTTACTTCTCTACTTCAATGCATCAAATCTGTTCTTAGATAGTTTTTAAATTCAAGTGGGATATACTGAAGGTCATATTTTGGCTCTCATGGATTTGTTTTAATTTTCTTCAGCTTTAACCTAAATTTGCATAAGAGTATTTGATGGTCAGTTTCACAGTCTGCCCCTGGCCTTGTTTTGAATGATGACATTGAGCTTCTCCATCATCTCTTCCCACAGATGTAGTTAAGATGATTCCTGTGAATTTCACCTGGCCAAGTCCACTTGTATAGTTCCTGATTATGGTATTGAAAAAGGTATTCACAATGAAGTCATTGGTCTTGCAAAATTCTCTTATGTGATCTCCAGCTTCGTTTCTATCATCAAGTCCATATTTCACAACTATCAACCCTTTCTCTTTGTATCCAACTTTCACAATCTAATTACCAGTAATTGTCAATGCATCTTGATTGCAGGTTGGATCAATGTCAGACTGAAAACGTTGGGAAAATTCTTCAATTGCATCTTCCTTGGGTACATTTAAATAATAGTATTATCTGGTCTCCTTGTAGATGTATAAATATTCTATAACAGACATTGTACCTCAAGCTAGATCTTGAAATGTTCTATTTGAAATGAATGTGATGTCATTAAAAAAAAAATTGATCATTCCTGGCATAGTAAGCCTTGTGATTGTATTATTCGAAATGGCCAAATACCTGTCCATTTCATTGAACTAATGCTTATGATATCCATCTTTATGCATTCCATTCCATTCCATTTTTGATGACTTTTTCTTAGATTCCTACTTTGTGCATTCTGCACTCCAATTATTTGTGAATATTTGCGGCTGTTTCTTTTCATCTTGAGACATTCCTCATTATCAGATAAAGTTCCTGAGAGCTTTGATTTATGCATGTTGCTAAGGTCTACTCTATCAGGAGGAGGCAGCTCTTTCTCAGTCATATGTCAAGTGCCTTCCAACCTGGGGGGCTCATCTTCTGGCATTAGCTCAGACAATGTACCACTGTTATTTATAATGGGGAACCTGACACATAGTAAGTACTCAATAAGTATTTATTAAACAAACATATTTAGCTTTGTTGTTGTTGTTGTTAAGTGTCATGGAATTGGTTCTAATCCTACATAGGGTTTCCAAGGAGTGATTGGTGAGCTTGAATCACTGACCTTGTGGTACAAACTGACTTTGCAGTCCAGCACATTAACCTTCAGTGCAACACCAGGACTCTATTTAGCTTAGCACCTCCCATATAAAAATTAGTTGCCTTAGAGACAATTGTGACTCATGATTACTTCAGGTGTAGAGTAGTGCTGTGCTTTATATGGTTTTCAATGCCTGGTTTTTTTTTTTTAAAAAGGAGATTGCCAACCCTTTTTTCCAAGATGTCTCCAGGTAGACTGGAACCTCTGACCTTTCCATTAATAGTTTGTACTCCTCTGAGATTCCACCTGATATATAGACCTCAACTAATGGAAACTATTATGATTACTATTATCATTGTTGTTGTTAAGTGCCATTGAGTCAATTCTGACTCTTAGCGACCCTGCATAGGGTTTCCAAGGAGCACCTGGTGGGTTTGAACTGTTGACCTTGTCCAGTGCTGATTCTACAGTTCCACACCAGGAGGGAGGAATTCTGCATATAAATGCAATCAGAAAGGACATCAATATAGAGAAATATATATACTCAGTAAGCTTACATTTTAGGTATGGTTATGGATGTTTAGGGGTCCTGGTGTGATGCACTCCACCACAAGGTCGGTTTATCCACAAGTTGGGCAGTTCAAATTCACCAGCCACTCCTCGGAAACCCTATATAAGGTTGCTATGACTTGGGACCTACTTAATGGCACTTAGCAACAACAACAACAACATGGATATTTAACGATGGGATAATTTACATGGATCTGTAAGTTATCAAATAGTTAATTCTAGACATGATAACATCTCATAAGGAAGTATTAAGTGCTCAAAGAGGGGAGAAACAAAGTACCATGTAACTCTGGCAACTTGCTCTGGAGAAATATGTTGACCCAAAAATGAATAATAAATTCTCTGCCAGTATCACACTATCCAGTGCACCAATGTTATAGGAATCTCCCCAAACCTCAATATGTCAGAATATTAGCAGACCAGTGAACCTCATGGAGAATCTGATGACAGTTTTAGACACTCTCCCAAGAGAAATGCATGTATGCTCACACACAGACATTTTCTCTGACAATTTCAAGGTATTATTGAATAA
This sequence comes from Chrysochloris asiatica, assembly GCF_000296735.1. Lineage (NCBI taxonomy): Eukaryota > Metazoa > Chordata > Mammalia > Afrosoricida > Chrysochloridae > Chrysochloris > Chrysochloris asiatica. Next base: position 18,548,462 of record NW_006408535.1, read on the forward strand.
ATCACCAAAGCCCATTATGAATCATGCACGGTCCATGAATGCCAGCACCAAAATTTCTGGGGTAGAACATAGTAAGATAAAGTCTAGCATTTTTATCGTGACATTCAAACCCCTCTATGTATGGCCCACATCCACTTTTCTCAATTTTACTCTCTACCCACGATTCCTCTTGGTCATGCACATAGATCAATTTTCAGGGAAGGCATTTACCTATTGTCTTCCAAAACTGTCAGATTTATTCTTGTGTCCCTGAAGAAGGACATTATGCTTGGTAAAGTAGAGGGTCAATGAAAGAAGGAAGACTCCCAATAAGATGATTGGCACAGAGGTATCAGCAATGGCTCAAGCATAATAACAATTGTGACAATGGTGCAGAATCAGGGAGTGTTTTGTTCTGTTGTGCATAGGCTGACTATGAATTGGAACTGACTCAAAGACACCTAACAACAACAATCTCACCCCCCTCTTGGCCATGCATATAGGCCAATTTTTTCAGGGAAAGGATTTGCCTATTGTCTTCCAAAGCTGCCAGATATATTCTTGTGTCCCAGTCTTGTTTGTACCTGTTCCTCCTGCCTGAAATGCCTTTTCCAGTCTTGCCTGGTTATATAATTCCTAAGTAGCAGTTGTTCAAACAGAACATGGGGACACTGAATGTTTTAAAATTTAAAAAGGTGTGAGCCAAGGTTGTATTCTTTCATCATACTTATTCAACCTGTATGCTGAGCAAATATTCCAAGAAGCTAGGTTCAGAATTGGAGGAAGACTTATTAACAACCTCTGATATGTAGATGATACAAACTTGCTTGCTGAAAGTGAAGAGGACGTAAAAATTTAGTGATGAAGATCAAAGAGTACAGCCTTTGATATGGATTACATCTCCATGTAAAGAAAACAAAAATCCTCACCACTGGACCAATAAACAACATTCTTATCAATGGAGAAAAGATTGAAGTTGTCAAGGACTTCATTCTTCTTGGATCAACTATCAACACTCATAGAAGCAGCAGTCAAGAAATCAAACGACATATTGCATTAGGCAAATCTGCTGCACAAGACCTTTTTAAAGTGTTGAAGAGCAAAGATGTCAGCTTGAGGACTAAGGTGCGCCTGACCCAAGCCATGGTATTTTCAATAATCTCATATGCATGCGAAAGCTGGACAGTGAATAAGGAAGACCGTAGAAGAATTGATGCTTTTGAGTTATGGTGTTGGAGGAGAATATTGAAAGTGCCATGGCATGCCAAAAGAACCAATAGATCTGTTTTGGAAGAAGTGCAGCCAGAGTGTTCTTTACAGGCCAAGATGGCCAAACTTCGTCTCTCATAATTCAGACATATTGTCAGGAGGGACCAGTAGCTGGAGAAGGATATCATGTTTGGTACAGTAGAGGGTCAGAGAAAAAGAGGAAGACCCCCCAACGAGATGGATTGGCCAATTGGCAGCATCGATGGACTCAAGTGTGGCAACATTAGTGAGTTTGGCCCAGGATTGGACAGTGTTTCGTTCTGCTATGCATAAGGTCACTATGAGTCAGTACCAACTCAATGGCACCTAACAATAACAACACCATCTCTTTAAAGAACAATTTAATTCTACTTATTCCTTGAAATCTTTGCTAATCAATGGTGACCATAAAAAACCACACCTTCGTCAGAGTTCCTGTGCTATTTATCTTTATCCCTTATTTGATGATGCATGATTTCTTTAATTCATCTTTTTTTATTTTTATGTCAAGTTTCTATAACTAGATTGTAAGTCTTACAAGGGTAGGTACCATGTTTTAGGCATTTTGGCTCAATGGTGAAATACTACTGCCAATAATGCCATGTTGCTTTTTAAGAGTATAATTTTCATTCATAAATTAAAATTTAGCTTAGCCTAATTTTCTTCACAAATGCAATTACCTGACACAAGCATCAATATAATAGCAAGATAACATTTAAAAAAGAGCTTCTTATTGTGAATTGAGTAAGGGTTTACAGGTAAGATTATCAGTTTTATATTCAACAAATCATACACTTCGCTTCATCTCAATGATTGCAATCCCCTCGATGCAACAACAGTGATCCCACTGCCTCCCTGTGGTTCCTATTTCCATTCCACCCACTTTACCATCCCTTTTCAGCTTTGTCCTTAGGTAAATGTTGCCCTTTTGATTTTTAATGATTCATTATTCCATGGTGAACATACCTTACTGGTGCTGTTGCCCCCTTACATATCTGTCTATTACTTGGCTGAAAATTGGACCATGAGGGTGAGTTCATTTCCAGACCTGAAGGGTGGTCAAGGGCCATAGTTATCAGTCTCTTTTTGACCAGTAATCCAGGTTTTTAAAAAAATTAATAATTTTGAATTTTGTTTCACATCCACTCTGTCTGGCACCTTCTAATGGGATCCCTTTCAGAACAGTTGGTAGTGGTAGCCAGACCCCAACTAGTTCTTCTGGTTTCAGACTTGTGGTGACAGATGTTCACATGTTCTATTAGTACGTTGGACTAATCGATTCTAAGAATCTTCAATTCTCATCACTCTTCTTTGCACATGGAGATCCCAATAGCTGCGCTTTAGGTGGTTGCTCATGAGCTTTTAAAATCACAGATGCTACTCACCAAAGTAGGAAGTAAAACATTGTCTTTGTGGACTATGTTATAACAACTGATTATGGTGTCCCTTAAGACTATGGTCCTGAGCCCCCCAGGGCCAACAACTCATTGCCTTAAGATAATATTTTTTAAATAGTTGAAATGAATTTTAGAATTGGGGAGAATTACAATCAGTCACCACTAGATGGAGGAAGTGATATTCTTAGTCTGTGAGTAAATTTCAAGCTTTTCGCTTAAAAATTTAAAAAGATTGCTTAGGGCTCAGATAGTTGTTGTTTGTAGTTTATAAGATTATCTTTAAGGATTCAGGTCTTCTTCATAATTTTATTAAAAGTATTCTCTATTTCCTTTTCCCTATTCCTAACAGAAGCAAAACAAAACAAAGCAAGCATACAACTAGTATAAAATGATATGGCCCATGACTGTGATTTAAAATACATCTTTAGGCTCAGGGTGAAATTTTATGTGATATCTGTGTATGTAGCACAATTAAGATAACACATCTATTCTGATATTTATAACTTTAATGTCTTTCTGGGGTAAGTAACATGCTGTTTGACTGCATTTATTGCTATCATTACATGTATATAGCATGACTATTTTAGACATCAAACAGGACAGTTTTTATGTAATTGACTTGATTTGAACAGTCCTTTGTCTTCCTTCAAAAGGTAAACTTGCAATTTAGTTGAGAAAAAGATTATATCTATATAACTGTGAAAATCATTTTCCACTAAGGCCAGAATTGATATCATTGCAATTGGTTTGGAAGTGAAGCCCTTCCCCTTTCCATTTTCATTCGTTTTTTTCTTTCTTCTTACTTTTCTATAACTCTAGCAGAAATGTTAGAATTATCATAAATGAGCTTTTGCGCATGCTGTTATTTCATCTTCTGTAAAAAATTTCAATCATATTCTTAATGTTTCTGTTTCCAAGCCAACTCTTTAATGCTTAAAGCTTTATTTTAGACTGCAGCTCAGACTATTCATTTATGCTAACAGTAGAGCTTGAACAATACTGTAAATTAAAGAAAATGTAATTTTGGGATTTGTCTTATAATTTACCATTTTCAAAAAGCACTCTCTGGAGAAATTAATAGCTAAAATATTACTGGAATAATGAGGATCAAGTTTGAGGAAAATATAGCTTGAAAGTCTATTACTGAAAATGATGGAAATAAGCATTTTTGTATTGCTATCTGAGCAAATATAATACCAGACCATTTATCTCTAATTATCCCTAAGAAAAAGAACAAGAAGCATAGAAAAAACAAAGAGTAAAGATTTAAATGGATCTGTTATTCTCTTGCTTTCTCTCACCTAGTATTTCTGTTATTATAAATATTAACAAAAATCAGCAAATAGAACTAGGGAGTAAAAACAGAAGGCTGATATTCTTTGGGTCAACAAAGAGCTTCTACTCAGCACATTGAAAAAATCTTGGGCCTATTTTTCTGGGAAAATATCCTCACATATAATCCAAATGTTCATTTCTCAAATCCATTCATGTTCAACCAAGTGTGTGATTTTTCTATTCAAGTTAAAGAAAGCCAGATTGAGAATTTATCTAAATTCAGCTAATTATATTTGGTCAAGCATTGTCCTTGGCACAACTCATCTCTAGATCTAAAAATTTTGTGCTTTTAATCAGCTATGGCTGCTGGGGCCATTGGCTGCAAAGATAGTAATTTTAATTATAGTGCTATGACTAGACCTTTATGTTTTGCGTGGTTTCTTCCCATCCAAATAAGTGGTTGGGTTTATGCAACAAATGTGTCCTAAAGAGGTAAAATAGGGACAAACAATGTGGAACAGTTCAGCGAGATTAATTTGTATATTAGTTCAGCTTTGTAAAGTTTTGAGCGTCCTTTCTGAATGATAGGTAGCTTCTGACAGCCAGTTGCACTGTATCTCTTATGGCTCAGTCATCATTTGGACTTGGTAATTTCGCCACCACCCAGTTAGTTTTTAAATGATACCACAAGGAACTGACACATTCTCTTCATGCATTTATATCTGTGATCTTGAAGCTTTGATGCCTCTCTCACTACCATCCCCCCCTCTCCCCCACCACGCACATAGACAAACACTTGTAAGAAAGAGTTCTCTCCTTTGTAAAGGCAGGAATAGGAGACAGGAGAGAAGCAAGGCAGAATTTTTACACCTTCTCTTGTCAGTCTAGATGATTCACTAAGCCTGGTAGGCTGTATGCCCTGTATCAATACAATTACATAATCATTACCTGTAAGTTAAATCACTTCACACACCCACTGGCAAAACTATAACAATAAAGCTATTCTTATGATTTTTCCCCTTCAGAGTAATTATATATAGTTGAGAAACTAAACTATATCCCAACTAATGTAACTTCAAATATCATCTTTCCCTTATAAAACTTTTTGCTCCTCTTACCTTGCACCACACTGAATTAAAACAACAACAACAACAACAACAAAACCCTCAAAACTAGTTATGGTGGAGAGACAGATAAAATACATGCTTCAGTTATTCAGCAGATATGTTCAGGGAAAAAAAATATAAGGAAACAGCATTTTCACACTGCTTATCAGAAAGTAGGTGCTCATAAACTATCTGCTGAAATAATGTAAAATATATGAATTTCTTTCCAAATAAATACCAAACTTTCAAAGAGTAAAAATGTGCTTGGGGGAAAATTTCTTTCTACAGTAAATGCAAGCTTTGTTAAACATGCTGTGAATTAAGTGAACTGAGGGTGGCTTTCTTATCTTTTCAATTTTATAATTAGCTTTGAAAATTCACTTATATCCTGTAGATTAAAAGGATTTAGTGATAGGAAAGGAAGCTATGGAATCTCATAGGGCATGGGTTTGAGTCTAACACAGGTTGTTGCCGAAAGTTGATGCCATTTGACAACTGCTTTGTGAAATGAGCTGGTCTCAGTCCAGTGGACAGATGTCCATATCTCAAAATGCTCTAATTGGCAATCTTAGCAGAGAAGCCAAAAATTGAATAGGCCTAGAATCTGAACCCTGTTCTCACTTTCTAAAGGGGGCAGACAGAGGAAGCTTAGAATTTCTGGTGGCAATCATATATATGTTTTATGGATAAACAGAGGACTTTGTGGTTCAAAGCTGTCAGTAATTTTCAATAGACTCAAGTTCTTTTAATAAGCCCTTTCCAAGTTGGTGCAAGTGTTCATTACTTTCTGCTACAAATTTGTGTTATTGAAAACTTATGCATATTAGAGTTTTCTCCTATAAAATGTGTGCCATTGTTGCATTTAATAACTACTACGACTCAGCTTAAAAATATCACATATGCCATGAAAACTGACAAGTAAAATTCAGTAAATACTTGAATTTAAAATATTTTGCCGTTGGCTCAAAAAATGTGCCCAATCTGCTATCATTTTTCTATTTGCCACACAGAAGCAGACATCCCCAAAGCCTGGGAAATCAAATGGACTGAATTACTGGGCATATTCTTTTACAATTAGTGACATAGTGTCGTCTTGATAAGGACCCTTCTGCTGAATAATGAGAATGACTACTACCCTGAAATGATTTCAGCAGCTATGAGAAGATGTGCTCTGCCCCAGATGCCTAAAATTCCAGGACTGAAATTTCATTCTTTTGACTTTGGTTTTTATTACCTTGGAAGGGATAGTTTTCCAAATGATGGTCCACAGATGTATTTTATAGGTTAAATAGGTTTTATAGGTTAAAAAGAAACAGACATGCAAGCACACACATACACACAAATTGAGCATGCACATGCATGTGTGTGCATGTATTTATCCCACAGTGATAGGAATTTGGGAAATACTTGGTTAAATAAAGTTAAATAGGTTTATTTTTGCAAAATCTATAAAGCTTTTAATATATAAATGTGTCTTTACCTCTGAAAGAAAACAGAGTATTCAGCATTTCATAGAACACATATCATTTCAGGAAACTAGTGTGCCAAGGGACACAATTTGAGAAATATTATTTTTCGTCAATTAGAGTTTGGTGTGTATTAATTGCTCATTATTACTTGATAGAAAAATTTTCAAGAGAAAAGGGAAAATAGGCAAGTTGTTATCTGGAATTACTACAGAGTAATCCACCCACCCCACCATAATTTTTGCTGACATCAAAACATTGTTAAAAAATAAAACCCTTCCTCAGAATGGAAAGTTGCTAGCTCTTTGAGAGGTTTAGTAGATTCTCAGTAGTGTGTTACTTCTGTAAAACTATTCTCAGAAAATCACTGCTTTAAAATAATTTACACTGAAACCTTAATTAGATAAGTAACCACAATTGAGTCCTTCAATGCCTTTTCTCTCTAAACCTGCAGCAGTCCTGCTCTGCTTTGAACTGTTCTAGCAGCTCAACCAAAAAAATCCAAATCCACTGAAGTCAAGTTGATGCCGACTCATAGTGACCCTATGTTGTTTTTGCTGTTAAGGGCTGTCAAGTCAGTTCTGACTCATAACGACACTGTGTAGAGTTTCCAAGAGCAGCTCATGGGTTTGAATCACCGTCCTTGTGGATAACAGTCCAGTGTTTATTCTACAGCACAACACTTATCCTACAGTGACATTATGTTGTTATTGTTAAGTACTGTTGAGTTGGTGCCGACTCATAGTGACCCTGTATAGTATTTCAAGGAGTGGCTGGTGGGTTTGAGCCTCTGACCTTGTGGTTAGCAGTCCAATGCTTATCCTATAAGTACCCCACACCAGGATTCTGCAGTGACCCCATAAGGCAGAGTAAAACTGCCAGGTAGGGTTTCCAAGGCTGCAAATCTTCCCAAAGTAGATGAGCATATCTTTATCTCATGGAGCGATTGGTAGGTTTGAACCACTGACCTGGTTTGCAGTCAAGCACTTTAACCACTGTGACACCAGGTTTCCGTATAACAGCCTTGTTGCTGTTGTTAGGTGTTATTGACTCTGTTCCAACTTATAGTGACCCTATGCACAACAGATCAAAACACTGCCTTGTCCTGCACCATCCTTACAACTGTTTTTATGTTTGAGCCCAAGATTGTTGTCACTGTGTCAATTCATCTCGTTGGGTGGGTCTTTCTCTTATCTGCTGATCCTGCATTTCACAGTCCTTCTCCAGGGACTGGTCCCTCCTGATAACATTTCCAAAGTATGAGAGACAGTCTCATCATCCTGGCTTCTAAGGTACATTCTGGTTGTACGTCTTTCAAGCCAGATTTGTTTGTTATTCTGGCAGCCCATGGTACTTTCAATATTCTTCTCCAACACCATAATTCCAATGTATCAATTTTTCTATTGTCTTCCTTATTCACTGTCCAACTTTCATATGAAGTTATTCATTGTCAACTTGCATATGAAGCAATTGAAAACACCATGGCTTGGGTCAGACCTCAAACTAATAACTTTGCTCTTTAACACTTTAAAGAGGTCTTTTACAGTGGATTTGCCTAATGCAATGCAGATTTAGATTTCTTGACCAATGCATCCATAAATGTTGATTGTGGATCCAAGCAAAGTGACAGCTTTGACAACTTCAATCTTTTCTTCATTTAGCATCATATTATTTATGGGTCTAGTTGTGAGGCTTTTGTGTTCGTTACACTGAGGTGCAATCCCTACTGAAGGATGTATTCTTGGATCTTCATCAGCAAGTATTTGAAGTCCTCTTCACTTTTAGCAATTAAGGCTGTATCATCTGCATATCGAAGGTTGTTCCTCAAGTCCTCATGTTACATTCTTCTTCATATAACCCAGCTTCTCAGATTATTTGCTCAGTATACAGATTGAATAAGTATGATGAAAGGATACAACACTGGCACATACCTTTCCTGATTTTAAAGCATTCAGTAACTCCTTGTTCTGTTCTAATGACTGCCTCTTGGTCTATGTACATGTTCCTCATGAGTATAGGTGAGTGTTCTGGAATAGCCATTCTTTGTGCTGTTATCCATGGTATGCCATGATCCACAGGAAAAAGCCTCTGCATAGTCAATAAGCACTAGAAAATACCTTTCTGGTATTCTCTGCTTTCAGACAAGAGCCACCAGATTCAAAGGTGATAACCCTACTTCCATGATCTTTTCTGAATCTGGTTTGAAATTTTGGCAGTTACTTTTCCATGTACTGTTGTAACAGTTTTTCAATTATCTTCAGCAACATACTACTTGCATGTGATACTAATGATATTGTTTGACGAATCCTCATCCTGTTGGTTCACCTCTCTTTGGAATGGGCACAAATATGGAGCTCTTCCATGTTTGTCTTCCAAATTTCTTGGCATAAATGAGTGAGCACCTTCATTACTGCATCAGTTTGTTTAAAGACTTCAAATTGTATTCTGTCAATTCCTGGAGCCTTATTTTTTTTTATAATATAAGTATTTCATCTATCTTTTTATTCTGAATACATGCTCACTCACATTTTGACTGATAGTACATAAAACATCCTTTACAATAGACCAGGATATCTATATTATACATCCCAATTATACAAAAAGAAAACAGATGCAAAATAGTTTAAAGGGATTTTCTTGCCTAAAATGACTATGTTGTTGCTGTTAAGTGCTATCAAGTCAGTTCTGACCCATAGCAACCCTATATAGGGTTTCCAAGGAGTGACTGGTGAGCTTGAACCACCGACCTTGCAGTTCAAATGGCTTTGCAGTCTGGCACATTAACCTACTACTAAGTAGGAATGTGAATTGTAAATCCCTTTATTCCTCTTCTACCTTTTTGCTGAACTTTATTCATATAATATCTGCTTTTCTTCTTATAATCCCCTCTTGTAAAAGGCATCACTATCCAGTCAGCCACCCTAAACCTCACAGGTCTCCCCCACCTCTAGTCAGCAAGTTTAAGACATCTTCCTAAATTTCTTTGATATTGATCTCTTCTCCATTAGTGTTCCCTTTGGCAAGTTCATTTCTCAGTGTTCCCTTTGGCAAGTTCACAAGTCTGGCACATGAGATTTTAATTGCTCTTCTGCAGTTTTCTCTTCTTCAGTCAGTGGTGATAGCGCCAGGTCTGTTAGCTTTTGCAGTTCTTGTATCATGGTCATAGTCTTATTCAAAGTAACACAAATGTGGCCTTTCGTTTCTGTTCAACAGCAACTGGTTTAAAGCGTGTGTGCAAAATATGATATTGAGACTTTATAGCTGACAATTCCTTCAAGAGTGTAACTGGATCTTTCTCACCAGCTGAATCAGGATGCTTGTTCTTGATTTCATATTCCAGCCTGGACAGAATGCAATCCAGATCAGAATCAGCTTTATGGAACATTACTTCCAGTTAATCAACCTTCGCTTCCATGTTGAGTAGTTGACATTCCTCCTGGACCCTTATTTTTGCCAATGTATTCAGTATATCTTGGGCTTCTGCCTTCAGTACCATTGGGTCTTTTTTCTTGTTGTTGTTGGCCAGATTACAAGGAGAAACTTCACTTTCGGTCTGTATCTTAGGTAAAGTGTTCTTGTATGTAAATAGAAAAGGATGTGAAGATAAGAACCAAGACCAGTTAAAATATGCTATCATGCATCATAGGTGTGCTGACACTTATGATGGGTGGCACCTTTTCCTGAAGTTCCTCAGTGAATCACAAAAGATGTTGTCTATGTTCCATAATAAAAATCCCAATAAAATATACCCAAGGTCATATAAGCCAGTCCTCTAAACCATGGATAAACCCATGTAACAATATAAATAGAGCATAACACTAATGTGAAGACCAACATTCCATACATGACTTGATGGCATATAGGCTCTTTGACCTTAAGATAAGCACTACGTAAGTATACAACAGCTGTAAATCATTGGGAGGTCATCCATTAGCTGCATTTCATATTTCAGAGTCATGTGGAAGCACTAGGATCCCATTCCAACACACAGCGCTTGACTGGATGGGCACCCAGGTCGGCTCGGTCCCAGCTTGCTCATCTGACTGGCACGCCACCCTCATAATAATGATTTTAAAAACAGAATTTTTGAAAAAGTATTTTCTTTTACCCAAATAAATTCAGCGACTAAAGGCTTACTTCTCCATAAGATAGCCCACTACATTGGGCAGTGGCACTTGTTAGGAAGTTTCTGTACCTTCCTGTAACTTCAAATACCTAGAGTCAGTATTGTGCTTTTGAGTAATTGTTGGTATGTGCCGTGGAGTCAGTTCCGACTCATAGCGACCCTGTACAGGGTTTCCAAGGCTGTAAATCTTTACGAGAGCAGAAAGCCTCATCGTTCTCCCGCGGAACAGCTGGTAGTTTTGAACTGCTGACCTTGCAGTTCACGGCCCGATTCATAACCACTACGCTACCAGTAATACTCTTTTATTAAACCGCTCATCAAATACTTAAAGGCCTCACCTACACTTGACATAATACGGGTTACTTTTGTGATCACCCATCTGTGGACATATTCTCAAGCTTTCTCTCAAAAACACTGCACTCAGGGGTGAACATGGCACTCCACATAAAGATGAAATACAGGGACAGTAAGTCTACATTGTACTTCAATTCATTAAACTTATGTTTCAATTAGTTATATTAGCAACTTTGTCACAAAGCTTACTATGCTGACTCACAGTAAGTTTATTTGAACTACGGTGTTGGAGGAGAATATTAAAAGTACCTTAAATTGCCAAAAGAACAAACCAATCTGTGTTGGAAGAAGTACAGCCAGAATGCTCCCTGTAAGCCAGAATGGTCAGACTTCATCTCTCATTGTTGTTGTTAAGTACCATGGAGTCGGTTCCGACTCATAGCAACCCTGCACAGGGTTTCGGAGGCTGTAAATCTTTACGGGAACAGAAAGCCTCATCTTTCTCCCGTGGAATGGCTGGTAGTTTTGAACTGCTGACCTTGAGGTTAGCAGCCTGAATCATTACCACTATGCTATCAGAGCTCCTTATACTTTGGATATATTGTCAGGAGGGACTAGTCCCTGGAGAAGGATATCATGTTTGGTAAAATGGAGGTTCGGAGAAAAAGAGGAAGACTCTCAATGAGATGGATTGGCACAATGGCAGCATCAACGGGCTCAAATGTAGCAACGATTATGAGGTTGGGGCAGGACTGGCAGTGTTTCGTTTTGTTGTGCATAGGGTCGCTATGAGTTGGTACTGACTCAATGGCACCTAACAAGTATAATTTCTATTAAACTAATCCTTTTAGTTTGTATGCCTAACATCCTAATCTGTTGTGATCTTTCTAAGTCTTGCTTATTTTATTTATTTTACTAGCTGTTTCTTCTAGGATTTTCAATAGTGACAATACTGACTAATTGTTATTATGGTGATGAGGAAATTCTGGCATACCTCTACAGCACTAATGTGCATAGAACTTTCTGTGATGTTGGGAATGTTCTGTACTTGTACTGTCCAGTAGGGTAACCATTAACAATATGTGACTATTGAGCACTGAAATGTGGCTAGTGTACAACCCTGAGAACCTCCTCTGAAGGGTTGACATTGACACATTAACCAACACACTAGAGATACGGTTTCTCAACTAAGAGTCCCCTGACAATCTACTTCTACAAAATTCAGTGTGTTCATGTTATTATCAAGGAAAATGATGAAGAGAAATAGAAATGAAGAGCAGCAGTCAAAAACAACGTATCAGGTATATGTTATCTGCATATGAACATGGATGAAGTGTCATTAAGATACTACTTAATGAAGAAAAGTTACAGATTTTCTACTTACAAGTATGTTTATGTACATGTATACATGTTTGTGTGTGTTTAGCCATTTATTGTATTCCTCTTTCACATGATCTGAAATTCATTCATGCTAAAGTGCTAGAGATCAACTATTTTACATAGAAACTTGGGAATTACCACAGTGGATGAGATTTATGGTCTATCAAACTAGCATTCTGTTTAAGCAAGGCCTTCAACGTGTGGGAGAAAGTGTTTTCACACTGAGTTTAGATCTGAGACACTATTTGCTTCAAATAAATAGCATTATTAGATGCATTCTTTATTTCAAGCATTACTTTATTTCCCATCTGTAAAGAAAAAGCTAGACCAAGAGAATCTAACATTTTCTCATATCAAGGAAGCTTAAATAATAAAGGGCTGATTAGTTAATTAATTTACAGCATAAGTGAGCAAATTCAACTTCCCATAGCAAACATTTTACAGATTAAGTGAAAAAATTTTCTATGAAAAACATGTGTTCATTATTTATTTTGTGTTTGAGTATTTGAACAGTTGAAGGAAACACTCAACTCAACTCGCTATAATTCATGACCTAGTCAGATCTCTGGAACACAGAATTCCTGCTCCAAGTAATTTTCCATTTTATTGATTACAATATCATTTTTTCAGTCACCCATAATAAACCTTGGGATTATCTTAAATTTCTTCCCCCTTTGATACAATATCTAGCTGGTCAGCAAGTCTAGTTATTTTTGTTTCCTTAATGTTTCTAGAATTGTCTTCTCTGCATACTCATGTCTACTTTTCTAGTTCAAGCTCTCATGATCTCCTAACTGATTTTGTTGATTCTGGACAAGTAATCTAATCCAAGGATTGGCAAACTTTAGTTAATGGACCAAATCCAGTTCACTGCCTATTTCTGTAAATAAACTTGTATTGGAACACCACCATTGTCATTCATTTATGTTTTGTTTATAGCTGCTATTGTTCTGCAACATTTGAACTAGATAGTTGTGACAGAGACTGTGAAGATCACAATGCTGAAACTATTTACTATCTGGCCTATAACCGACAAGTTTGCCAACTTCTGATCTACTCTATTATCTTCTGTCTACAGTGAGGGTAACATTTCAAAAACTCAAATTTAATCATATTGCTCCTGCTTAAAATCTTGCATCAATTTTCCATAATCCAAAGTTTAATGTTCATATACTTGTACATTAAGTATGACTCACAAGGTATTATTTCTTTGGTCCCCGCTTATTTTTCTCATCTCTCACTCTATCTCTTTTTTTGTTATTGTTGCTATTTCTCTATGAGCTTACTGTGTTCTGTATCACAAAGATCCCTAGATTTACGATGTTTTCCCTCTGGCAAACTGTCATCTTTCAAAACTGTGAGCAATTGTTGAGCTTTAAGTAGACTTTCCAGGTCTCTAAAAGCAGAATTAAATACTTTCTTCCTGTGAATTCATAATTTCTTATTCTTATCTGAATCACTATTAGCACTCATTTTTATTGTTATCATTTTCAGTTACTTATCTATCTTTCCTTACAGATTAAAAGTGTTTGGAGGATCTAAGTGAGGTGGTGTCTAATCTATTCTAGTATAATGTGCCTTTCACATATACTTATAAAAACACATTAAAAACATTTGCTGGAGAAATTCACAAATAAATGAAGAAATTTTAGTTAATTCTTCCTTGAATTAACTTTACTGTGATTTGTGAGAAACAAACTTTTTTCCACAAAAACTAAAACATTACTGAATGTGTTTATGCCAAAATTTGCTGAAGATTGTAAAAATCAGATAGAAAAACTCAATATTTCTCCAGAAATGTATCCTGCGGAAAAACAAAAATCAATTTATTTCATTTTAATCAGGAATTAAAGATAAAATTTTAAAACACTTTATTGTGAAGGATTACAGAAGAGATCAGTTTTCCACTCAACAATTCACACATATTTTGTTTTATGTAGTTGATTGCAATGCCCACAATATAATATCACTTATCTCTCTTATTCCCTGTGTTTCCTGTTTCCATTCCTTTCTTTCTTAACCCTACTGAACTTTGTCTTGGGTAAATGCTGACCTTTGCATCTCAAATGGCTGATTATTCGAAGGTGTGTGGACCTTACTAGTCTTATTGTTTCCCTTACTGAACTGTTTATTGTTTGGCTGAAAATTGAGCTGTGAGGGTGAGTTCATTTCTAGCCCTGAAGGATGACTAAGGAGTATAGACTCAGGGGATTCAACAGTCTCTATCCAACCAGTAAGCCGAGTTTTAATAAAAATAATTTTGAAGTGTGAGAAACAAATAAATGGCTTTGTGACTATAAACATACTACTATTAATTAAATTATATTATGTAAAAGCTGTATTTATCAAAAGACTTAATTTGCTTTCATAATATTAAATATGATATGAGCTCTGGTGGCAATGTAGGATAAGCACTGATCTGTGAACTGCACAGTCAACAGTTCAACCCACCAGTCACTATGGGAGAAAGATGACGCTTTCTGCTCCCATCAAGATTTATAGCCTCAAAACCCTATACAGGCTCACTGAGTTGGAATTAACTTCATGGTATTGGGTTAGTAATATTTAACCAGGTCTTCTAGGCTGAAGTGACTACATAGAATAATTTTAAGACTTGAAAACCCAGATGTATAGCATCATGGACTGAATTATATCCCCTCCAAATATGTGTCAACTTGGCTGGCCATGATTCTCAGTGGTTTGGCAGTTATGTAATGATATAATCACCCCCATAATTTGATCTGATGTGATCAGCCCTAATATAATGTAATTATCCTGTGTGTTGTAAATCCTCACTTCTCTGATGTTAATGAGGCTGGACACAATCTAAGGGATTAGGTTGCATATTGAGTCAGGCTCTTATGAGATATTAAAGAAATTAAAAAAGCAAGAAAGGCTTAGAGGGACCTAATACCACCAAGAAAGAAGAGTTGGGAGTAGAGTGAGTTCTTTGAACCTTTGGTCTCTGCACTGTGAAGCTCCTACATCTAGGAGAAGACTGATACCAAGACACATGGAAATCTCCAAGGAATGCTGGGTCTGACAGGAGACAAGGACATTTTTCTAGAGCCCATATATAGAGCAAGACTTCCTCTAGAGCTGACATACTGTATTAGGACTTCTAGTCTCCTAAACTGTGAGAATAAATTGCTATTTGTTAAAACCACCCCCATGTAGTATTTCTGTTATAGCATCACTAGAGAACTAACATACAGGAAATGTGCAAATTGAATTAAAGGTTTAGAAACCAGTAGATACAATAATACTTTTATCAAAGTACCTAAAATAATATGATAATTCAATATCCATGAAAAAAAAAAAGTCAGATGATATAATGCTGTTGTTGTTGTCGTCAAGTGTTGTCAAGTCAGTTCAGACTCATAGTAGCCCTGTATTGAGTTTCCAAGGAGCAGCTGGTGTGTTTTAACTATCAACCTTGCTTGTGGTTAACAGTCTAATGCTTATCCTACAGTGCCACAACAGAACTCCAGAAGATATCATAATAATTGAAAATTTAGAATATGAAGATATATATAAATGTATAGTTGTTGTTAAGTACCATTGAGTTGGTTTTGACTCATAGCGACCCTGTATAGGGCTTCCGAGGAGCAGATGATGACTTTGAACTGCCAACCTTGTGGTTTTCAGTCCAGTATGTTGTTGTTAAGTGCTGTCATGTCAATTCAGACTCAGAGCAACCCTATATAGGGTTTCTGAAGAGTGACTAGTGGGTTTAAACAATTAACCTTGCAGTTAGAAGTCTAGGGCTTATCCTACAGTGCCACACCAGGACTATATATATAGCTAAGATGACACTTAATAACAACAAACATATATTGTTGTTGTTGTTAAGTGCTGTCGAGTCGATTCCGACCTATAGCGACCCTACATAGGGTTTCTGAGGCTGTTAATCTATATGGGAGCAGAAAGCCTCTTTCTCCCTCAGAACTGCTGGTAGTTTCAAACTGCTGACCTTGAGATTAGCAGCTCAATTTGTAACCA
>NW_006408535.1:18566114-18567291 GCF_000296735.1 Chrysochloris asiatica
CTGCAAGAGACACACACCTTATACACAAAGACAAAAACAGACTAAAAGTTACAGGATGGAAAAAAATAGACCAAGCTAATTGTAATACAAAACAAGCAGGAGTGGCAATACTAATCTCTGATAAAATAACTTTAAGGCAAAAACCAGCATAAGAGATAAAGAAAGGACACTATCTCATGATTAAAGGGTCAATTGAGCACGATGACATAATCATAATAAAAATCTACGATCTCAATGAAAGAGCACCAAGATATATAAAGCAAACCCTACTAGAATTGAAGAAAGAAATAGACAAATTGGCAATTATAGTGGGAGATTTTAATACGCCACTTTCAAAAAGGGATAGAACAACCAGAAAGAATCTTGACAAAGATACAGAGGAACTAAACAGCACAATCAACCAACTTGACCTCATAGATGTGTATAGAGCATTCAATCCAACAACAGCACAATACACATTCTTTTCCAGTGCACATGGAACATTCTACAGAATAGAGCATGTGTTAGGTCACAAAGCAAACCACCATAAATTTACAAACATCAAAATACTACAAAACATCTTCTCAGACCAATGCTATAAAACTAGAAATCAACAAAAAAACGACCAAGGATAAAGTTGAATATATGGAAACTGAATAACACCATGCTGAAAAGCAATTAGGTAGTAGAAGAAATTAAACATGAACTCACAAAGTTCCTAGAAATAAGCAAGAATGAAAACACAACATTTCAAAATCTTTGGGACACAGTGAAAACAGTGCTGAGAGGACAATTTACTGCAATAAATGCACACAACCAAAAAAAAGAACCAAAATTAACACTTAACACAGCATTGACAACAAGTAACAGACCAACAGAGGGAACCTACAGCCACCAAAAGAAAAAAAAAAATAAAGATTAGAGCAGAAATAAATGAGATAGAAAGCCAAAAAACTATAGGAAGAATAAACAGGATAAGAAGCTGGTTCTTTGAAAGAATGAATACAATTGACAAACCACTAGCAAACTTAACAAAAGAAAAGAGGGAGAATACACAACATGCATCAGAAACCACATTGGTGATGTCACAACAGAACCAAAGGAAATCAAAAGGATAATAACAGAATACTATGAAGACTTAGAAGAGATGAATACATCTTTAGAAAAACATGACCTACCTAAACTTACAAGGAACTCT
>NW_006408535.1:18569225-18571490 GCF_000296735.1 Chrysochloris asiatica
ATTTCTAAAATATATAGGAAACTACAACACCTCTACAAGAAAAAGACAAATAACCCAATTTAAAAAAGGGCACAGGACATGAACAGACACTTCACCAAGGAGGAGATCCAGGCAGCCAACAAACATATGAAGAAATATTCATGATCACTAGCCATTGTTGTAGTTGTTGTTAAGTGCTGTCAAGTCAATTCCCACCCCAGAGACTCTGTATAGGGTTTCCAAGGAGCAGCTGGTGAGATTGAACCACCGACCTTGCAGTTCAAATGGTTTTAGAGGACAATAAATGCTGGTTAGGATGTGGAGAGACTGGGAATCTCCTATGTTGCTGGTGGGATTGCAAAATGATCCATCCACTCTGGAAAGCAATGTGGCGCTTCTTCAGAAGGTTGGAAATAGAAATACCGTATGATCCAGCAACTCCTCTACTTGGTATTTATCCAAAAGAAATATGAGCCATAACATGACTAGATATATGCACACCAATGTTCATAGCAGCACTATTTACAATAGCAAAAATATGGAGACAGCCTAAGTGTCCATCAATGGAAAAATGGATAAACAAACTGTGGTACATACACACAATGGAATATTATGCTACCTTGAAGAATAACATGGAAGCTGCTAGCTGCCACATAACATGGATGAACCTTGAGGACATTATGATGAGTGAAAATTAGTCACAAAATGAGAAATACTGCATAGGGCCATTATTGTCAAAGATTGAGAAAAAATACCCATACTGAAAGGGAAAAAAAAATCCTTGTTGGTTACCAGGATATAAGAGTGGGGCAAGGGGAGGGAAGAGAAGGTGGAGCAAAAGATAGGGAATAGACACAGGATAGTTTGGGTGCTGGATAGGGGCAATATACAGGGGCGGGGGAGAGAATGGAAGAACAAGGCAGGTGGGAGAACAGTTAGCCAGGTTTACATGGGCTAAGTAGGGCAGAGGTGAATAGTGACGTATATTCAACCTTGGAACAACAGGGCTCTGGTATACAGGGATTGAGGCATGGTTTGAATGGGTAAAAGAGGGGAAATAATGTTAAGATGCTTGGCTGTGTTTTGAATCTTGGTTTCTCTTGTGTACTATTGTAAAATAGACATTTGAGGGGGAGCGAAAGGAATAGCCAGAAACATCACCACAGAAAGCTTATAAGTCTGTCTTCAGCCTATAACTGATTGAAATACCTAAAATGGGACTAGAACTTGCCCGGTGAAGGAGGCTTTCTGTGGAGCCTTTACATTGCATAACACCATAGTTGGAATCCCGATCCCTATTCAGAATCTTCTGAGGTAGGAAATTTCCACTTGAAAGGACAATCAGACCAGTCTGGAGTGGTTAAAAGAACAGAAGATACTTCTTGAAAGAAAGACCAGCAGGAAAAATGAAAAAACAATAATGGCAGTCTGATTGACTACTACAAGAACAAGCAAGTTGTTCACCTGGGAGCCATCAAGGCAACTCCCTCCCAAGACTGAGACTCAAGGGGAATACACGAGCAGGCATGTGGTCTTGATGGTGACCACGTTGGTCTACCGATAAGGGGAAGTGAGAGAAAAATAGCAATGAAGTTGTGAGCTAAGTCTGACCATGTTTAATAGACTCCTGTCAACCTGGGTTGAGATCTGGTTGGCCAGCAGTATGGTGAGATCTGTAGACTCCTGGGCCTAGGGACAGGGACATGGCCACAGAAGACTAGAATGGAGAGTGAAGCATCCAGCTGATATGAAGTGAGGGGAGATGCACAAGAATACCCATACTTCCAGACAGTACCCACGTGACCTGGCTTCAATTGCTGGATGATCACAACTCAACTAGAGGAGGAAAGAAGAGGGAATAAAAGAGTAATCTGTTACAGCTTGATGAACTTGTCCTAAACTTATGGATGTAATAGCTCAAAGGAGGGACTGAATCTTTACAGGAAGATCATTGCCACCCCCTTTGTACACAGAGATGACAGGGATGGGCAACTTAGACATTGGTTACCCAAAATGGGGATCTACAAAGGCAAGAAGTGAATGGCTTACAAGCTTTCAAGAGGGAGCCTAGTTCTAGAGGATGTGGGGGAAGGTAGAATCTCCACTGTGTGGTTTCCAACCTGTCTGAACATGGCTGGTGAAAGGAGATAGGGATAAGACTCTTAAAAAAAATTTTTTTTAAAGTTTTTATTGTGAATTGAGCGATAGTTTACTTGAGAGAACATCAGTTTTACACTCATCGTTTCATTGCAATGATTACAATCCTCTCTGGGCATCATCATTCAA
>NW_006408535.1:18572517-18574060 GCF_000296735.1 Chrysochloris asiatica
GAAAGATGAGGCTTTCTGCTCCCATAAAGATTTACAGCCTCGGAAACCCTGTACAGGGTCACTATGAGTCGGAACCGACTCCACGGCACATAACAACAATAACAACAACAAACAAACAAATGTGGATGGCTGCAAAAGTTGGGAGATAAATTAATTTCTTGGGTAACCTGACTCTTTGGGTCTTTTGAGTCCTGAAACTGGGCTAGGAAAGTAGTGAGTCTTCCAAAAGTACAGGGTGTCTCCCCACAACCTGCTGGAGCTGTGTTATAGAAGCACTAACTCTAATAAGGCAGGAGATAAAGGTTTGTTCAACATACCATCCCCCTTCAAGCAGAAATCAGACGCATTCATCACATGCGTGCCCAAGTATATCTAAATATTGTCATATTTCAATAGGGGATTTGATTTGAGTGTCTATCCCATAGCATCTTTAATCACAGCTTGAGGTTGGAGGAAGAATTCATGGCCCATTGTTCTCCAGTACTTTTCTTGACTCCTGTGTGCTGAGTCCAGGTCTTCAGGCCCACAAGTTTGAGAGCAGTGGGGATGGTCAGCAGGATCTCCTAAATCCCAGTCCACTTCTCTTCTTAATGAGGAGTCAGGTCCATCTTTCCACGTTTTAAGCAAGACATGATCTCCAGGCTGGAAGGGGTGCAAGTTACTTTCATCTCTATTGTACAAGATCATAAAACTCTACATCTCATTTACCTGATTTTTGATACAACAATTCAAGTGGAGGAAGTCTGTGAGTCCCTGAGCATGGTTGCTAGAAATGTTGCCAAACTGAAACGAGAGTTTGCCACCTGTCATAGTACTCAATCACAGTGACAGATGAGACCCAATCCAAGCTTTATTAACAGAAAGCCAGCAGTCTGGAGGACAGGGAGGGTCATCCCTCGAGTCCTCGGGGATAAGACTCTTGTCTTGTTCAACAGTGAATAATTGTTCAATAGCGAATAGTTTCTATCAGGACTGACTGTGAGTGTTGCAAATGTAAAGGTATACATTTTGTAACAAAAGCAGGGGAGTGGTTGATCTTGCAATCCAGGAGCAGAGGATCCCCGGACCTTCAAGGCAGAAGAGGGGAGTGCGTGACTCTATCCAGAGAAGCAGTGACACCAGAGATGGAGCCAGAGACAATGATGTGGAGAGATGGAGTGGCTGGGGACTCTGGATACAGGGAGGGGGGTAGGCTTGTGGGGTTGTTTGAATGGCTATATATTCCTGAGTGCTTTGGTGTACAGCCAAAAAAATAAAAAAAACTAAAACAGAAAAACTAACAAACAACAGAGGGAATGGAAGCAAATGCTGTTGAATGATGATGCATGGAGGGGATTGTAATCATTGCAATGAAACGAAATACATAGAATGCACGTAAAACTGATGTTCTCCCATGTAAATGATCACTCAATTCACAGTAAAAACGTTAAAAAAAAATCCTAACTACTTGAAGACTCTGCAGATCACTCAAATCATACAGATTCATATCCCTATATCAACCTTTAAAAATATAGAGCTAAAATGCCACTGGATCAATAAACAA
>NW_006408535.1:18574570-18582440 GCF_000296735.1 Chrysochloris asiatica
GCAAAGTTGCAGCATCAATGGGCTCAAGCGTGGAAACAATTGTGAGGTTGGCCTAGGATTGGGCAGTGTTTCATTCTGTTGTGCATAGGGTTGTTATAAGTTAGTACTGACTCGATCACACCTAACAACAACAACAACAAAATTCCACTGGAAGAATTAATATGGGAATCTGAAAAATATTCAGTTAACCCAAAGAAGAAAAGAGGAACAGGAACACAAAAAGATGAGACAAATAAAAAAATAGGAAAATGGCAGCTCTAAATCTAACCACAAGTAATTATACTAAATATGATTTTATTTAGTCTACCATTGAATACCATTATTGGACTAAGTACTATACAATTAAAAAGCAGAGGCTGTCAGATTTAAATTTTAAAAAGTAGAACAAGCACGACCCAACTATATGATGGGTATAAGAGACACATTTCCTTTTGGTGAAAATATGTATACAGTTGTTACAATTATAGTTCATCGACCATGGTTACGTACTTCCCACTGTCATCATTCTCCTTATCTTTGCCCATGTCGTTTCATCACTGCTAATGTAGTCTCTCTGCCTCCTAAAGTTCTCATTTGTGGTTTAGAGTTACTGGTGTCCATTTAATATCATATAAAAATTTCTTTCAAAGAGTACAGTGTTCATTTTGTATTCAAAGACCTAAATTGTTTTTCAGTTTAAAGATGCCTTCATGGGATAGTTTTAGTTCAAGGCTTAAAGATTATTTCGAGGCAATAGATTTGTTCCTTCAGTCTCAACACATCTAATAAGTCCAGTTTCCAAAAAGAATGAGAAATTCTGTTCTATATTTTCACCACATTTTGATCAAGATCCAATGACTGGTTCCTGATCAAAGCATTAGTAATGGTAACTGGACACCATCCATTTCTTAGTCTCATGGTAAGGCAGACAGCAGTTTAAAGAGGCAACCAGACCTGTAGACCATTTCCTCTGCTGATTCCTGAGTCTACTTTCTATGTTGCTCCTGATGAATAATGACCAACTGTTGGATCTTGGGTGGCTATTTGCAAGCTTTTAATATCCTATGCACTATTCATTGAACTAGGAGGTAGAGCAGAAACTCCAAAATCAATATTAGACCATTGACTGGAAAGACCCACAAAACCATGCTGCTAATCTTCGAAGTAAGGAAACGATTCCCATGAGATATTTATTGCATTTGTTGTTAAGTGCTGCCGAGTCGGTTTTGACTCATAGCAACTCTGCATAGGGTTCCAAGGAGCAGCTGGTGAGTTTGTACCAATGACCTTGTGGTTTAAACTGACTTTGCAGTCCTGTGCTTTGTCCCACAGCGTCACACCAGGACTCCTTATTTGTACTTGTTGTTGTTGTCAGGTGCCATCAAGTCAGAACCGACTCATAGCAACCCCATGCACAGCAGAACTAAACAATGTCCGATCCTGGGCCAATCTCACTACTGCTGCCACTCTTGACGCCATCAATGATGCCACCTGGCTGATCCATCTCGTTGGGGGGTCTTCCTCTTTTTCTCTGACCCTCCATCTTACCCAGCATGACATCCTTCTCTAGCGACTGTTCCCTCCTGACAATATGTATTATTAATTAGGAGTCCCAGTGTGGTGCTACAGTACAATCCACTGGACCACATAGTCAATTTGAATTACAAGGTTGCAGGTTCAAACCCACCAGCTGCTCCTCAGAAACCCTATACAGGGTTGCTATGAGTTGGAACTGACTCAATGGCCCTTATTAACAACAATTATTAATTAGCTGTAGCTTTCTTTTTTGGATGCTGTTGTTGCAGTAAAATTGTATATATAACATTCTATTTGCTAATTTTGTACCCCTTTTTCCTCCTCTGGTGAACCGTTTAGCAAAAGAGATTCATGCTTATTTAAAGATACAAATATGTTGTTGTTAGGTGCCATTGAGTTGGTACCAAGTCATAGCAACTCTATGCACAACAGAATGAAACATTGCCTTGTCCTGGACCAACCTCATTATTGTTGCCATGCTTGAGCCCATTAATGCTGCCACTTTCCCAATCCATCATGCTGAGGGTCTTTCTCTTTTTCTCTGACCCTCCACTTTACCAAACATAATATATTTCTTCAGCGACTGGTCCCTCCTGACGATATGTCTGAAGTATGAGAGATGAACTTTGGTTGTCCTGGCTTCCAAGGAACACTCTGGCTGCACTTCTTCCAACACAGATCTGTTGGTTCTTTTGGCAGCCCATGGCACTTTCAATATTCTCTTCCAACACCATAACTCAAAAGCATCAATTCTTCTATGGTCTTCCTTATTCACTATCCAGCTTTCACATGCATATGAGGTTACTGAAAATACTATGGCTTGGGTCAGGCACACCTTAGTCCTCAAGCTGACATCTTTGCTCTTCAGCACTTTAAAATGGTCTTGTGTAGCAGATTTGCCTAATGCAATACGTCATTTGATTTCTTGACTGCTGGTTCCATAAGTGTTGGTGATTGATAAAACAAGAATGAAGTCTTTGACAACTTCAATCTTTTCTCCATGGATAAGAATGTTGTTTATTGGTCCAGTGGTGAGGATTTTTGTTTTCTTTACATTGAGATGCAATCCATACTGAAGGCTGTGGTCTTTGATCTTTATCTGTAAATATTTTAAATCCTCTTCACTTTCAGCAAGTAAGGTTGTATCATCTGCAGGTTGTTAATGAGTCTTCCTCCAATCCTGATGCTGTGTTTTCCTTCATATAACCCAGTTTCTCATATTATTTGCTCAGCATACAGGTTGAATAAGTATGGTGAAAGAATACAACCCTGTCACACACCTTACTTAATTTTAAACCATTCAGTGTTATCCTGTTCTGTTTGAACAGCTACCTCTTAGAGACAGGTATATAATAGGCAATCATTAAGCATAAAATGTTTATTGGATAAAAACAGTGATAAAAGTACTGTTCATTAGATACACAACAACAAAAATACACTAGTTTCTATCATGTGAAATAATATAGGTGCTCCTCACAAACAATATTGAGTGAAAATCCAGTCTCTCTCTCTCTCACACACACACATACACATATACATAAAGCACATCAAATGATTTCTTTTATACAAAGTTCAGTAAAAGATAAAACTAATCTATGCTGTTGGTTGTTAAGATGGTGGTCATTTTTGGGAATAAGTGTGGGAATAGTGGCTGGATGAGGATACAAGAAGACTTTTGAGATACTGTGTAATTTTTATCTTGATCTGTGTGCTGTTTATATGGAAGTGTTAACTTTGTGATAATTAGTTGAACTGGACACTTAATGATTTGTATAGTTGTCTCTATGCATATCATACTTTAATAAGAATATGTTTTTATAAAAATGGGCTAGGGCCAGGCTATTAAAATCTAGAAAGATACTATATAGCCAATCAATCATCTCACTACTAAAAAGACTAAGCTCTGAAAAAAAAAAAAAAAAAAGAAAGAAAAGGACAGCATATTTAAGGCAAGCATGTAAAACAATTGCTTCATTACAAAATTTAGGCTTTTTTGGAAAACCTCCACAGTCTGGAAGCTATGGAAAGTAGGCCACAATTATGTTAGTCTCTATATACTCCTTTACAAATGTTATTGAAGCTCACTAAAACAATCAAAAATAAATACAGCACCATAAATAAGAATATCAATGCCATTTTATATATCTCAACTTCATAATAATGTTTTCATTACCATCCCTGCTCCTCAATACCTCCTTTCTTTTATATCATTTTATAAAATATTAAAATTTATGTTTTACTATGTTACACAATAAAGAACACAAGAACACTACATATTCCTGCTTCATATCTTTGTGATATCATGACTTAGAACTATTGACTCCTACTTCTAGGGCCAAGTTTTTTTGGTGCCAGAAATCTATAGTTACTTGGATGTTTGAGATGGAAAACTCCCTGAGTGATCATTATTTAATTAACTGACCCTAGTAGGCTGAAAGGAGCCCTAGTAGTGGGTTATGTGTTGGGTTGTTAACTGCAAGGTCAGCAGTTCAAAGCCACCAGCCACCATACCAGGATCCTACAGCGCCACACACATTAGGACTTTTTATATAGTCTGCTTATCAGCACACCACAGACAACCTTCATCTGAGTAAAAAACATAATAATATCTGTAAAAATTATTATCTGCATATGAACTAAGAGTAGTCAGTTGACCCTAAAAAATAACAAGTTCTCAGTACCACAGGGATTGCGGTAGAGCTGCCTTTACACATCACTCATTTTGATAAAAAACCAACCCTAAGTGAAAATGAAAATCCCAAATTACTTACTTGTTGTGTAGTGAATTCAGAGATTCAGACAGCAATTTCTGCCTTCAGTTCTTTGGCATGCTGTCAACAAGACCACAAGGACCTGAGAATTATTTTATTCCTTACGTAAGATATCATACTAGTTTTATTGAGGGCTAAACCAGAAACTATCCTGATGTGGCACTGTAGGATAAGCACTGGACTACACGCTGCAAGGTCGATAGCTCAAAACCACCAGCTGTTCCCTGGAAATACTATGAGTCAAAACCGACTGATGGGCACTTAACAACAACAAACCCAAACTGGTAAGTGTCTTAGGACATTCTAGAGAAACAGGACCAATGATATATATGTATATAATACTTGGGTAATCCTAATTTTCTTAAAGGATACAGGGTGATCACAAGGGCTTATTATAAAGAAGTTTTAAGAAAATGAAAAATTGCACTGGTGGGATAAAGGCTAGGAGAGTTAAGCCAAGGAATTCCCCCTTCCCCCCCCATTACCACAATGCACCTGCTCATTCTCCAAGGGTAACAAGTATTGTCCTACGAGAATGTCATTGGTAAATCTAACTTCATCTAATTTACAGTCCTAATCTCTCCCCTTAAGACTTATTTTTGTTTCCCAAAAGAAGAACATTGAAAAGAAGCACAATTCAAGTATTTGGAGGATGACAAAACTGCTGTTTTTACTTGATGTAAATCAGAGCTAGGAATTCTCAAAGAAAGGGTGGTTGTTGTTAAGTGCTGTTGAGTCAGCTCTGACTCATATTGACTCTGTATAGAGTTTCATAAGAGCAAGTGGTGGTTCGCAGTCCAGTGCTTATCCTACAGAACCACACCAGGAAGGGTTAGGGAGATGGAAACACCATATTCAGAAGCACATAGACCTAGATGGAGGATATGTTGAGAAATCCTAGCTTCATATTTTAATATTTTTGTTTAATAAAGATTTTTATGATTTTGTAGCAATGCATTTTGATTTATCCTTGTATATATAAAACTAACTCAACGGCACTTAATAACAACAACAACAATATAAAACTCTACTTTGGTGATATTGTGGGTTTGCTTCTGGACTACTGCAATAAAGCAAATATTACAATGAAATGAGTCACACTGAGTTTTTGGTTTCCCATTGCATATAAAAGTTATGTTTCCACTATAATGTAAACTAGAAAGTGTGCAACAGTATTATGAAAAAGTTATAAATGTTGTAAGAATTCCCAAAATGTTACACAAAGACATAAGTGAGTATACACTCTTGGAGAATGATCACTGGTAGACTTACTTGACACAGGGTTGCCACAACCTTCAATTTGTAAAAAGTGCAATATCTGCAAAGCACAATAAAGTACAATAAAACAAAGTGTGCCTGAATATAGACAGATAGATAAATGATAGGTAGATGGATGGATAGATAGATAGATTGTTATTGTTGTTGTTACATGCATTCGAGTCGGTTTCAACCCATAGTGACTCTGTATAGGGTTTCCAAGGAGCAGCTGGTGAGCTTGAATCACCGACCTTGAAGTTCAACAGAAAGATCAATAGATAGAAATGGAGAGAGTGAGATTTACTTCAAGGGATTAGCTCAAGTGATTGTAAGGGCTGACCAGCCCCCAAATCCATAGGCCAGGAGGCAGACTGGAGATTTCTGCTGGTTTATGAGATTGTGGAGGATTGTAGGTCAGGTTACAGAAAGAGTAGAGAACAGAGAGAGAGAGTGAGTTCTGCCAAAATTTCTATTTATAGTCTGAAGGCAGAACACATCTTAAGGAAACTTGATTTTCAGTGGATTGATTACAGTACATTAGATTACATTATGGAAAGTCATTATACTGTGGAAGAGCAACTGGACTAGTGTGTGGACAAACTACTGGAAACCATGTTGTTGGTTTTGTTGTTAAGTGTCACTGAGTGGGTTCCAACCCATAGCAACCCTGTATAGAATTTCTGAGGAGCAGCTGGTGAGCTTGACCCGCCAATCTTGCAGTTCAAACTGACTTTGCAGTCTAGGGCATTAACCCACACAGCCTAGCCAAAATGACACATAAAATTAACCATCGGAGTAAGTTTGTTTTAGAAGTATTTGCAATTTGGGTTATAAATCAAACCCACCAGCTGCTCCTTGGAAACCATATGAAGGGGTGCTATAAATTGGAACCAACTCAATGGCGCTTAACAGCAACTTCAACAATCACTAGAATGTGTGATAAAGTAAGGCCCCTAAAGTCTCTTTTTAGACTTTTCAAAGAATACAATGCTTTGGTTTTGGGTTCTGGTTTTATTTCGTCTGAGGCAGAAGAGAAAGAGCATAGTATTTTCATGGTTTCATTTAAACTCCTGAGCCTATAAAAACTTACTTTAATGAACACAATTTTGCAAGAATTATATTTATTTAGAAATAGTGGGAGAATGTTAGTTTTTCCCCCTTGATCAGAGCTACCGGGTCTCCTTATAATGCCTTTCTCACCATGGTAGTGTCAGCAAAAAAGACGACTGCTGAGGATGCATTATTACTATTCATAAAAATATTTAAAGCCATAAAAATAGAAATGTTGATACTTAGCTTTAATGCACTAATCAAAGCGATTGGAAATTGCTTAAGTGGACCAATTTTTAAATCTTTTAAATGCAGAATAATCCTAATCCAATACCAAGCAAGAAATGTGCTGGAACCTAATGATTAGAATGTTGTACTTGAAAGTAATTTTTCTTTGAATACAATTTAGTTCAACAGACATTTGTGAGATTTAAAAAAATTTTTTGATGCATGTTTTTTTTCTTTATGTGGTGGCTATGGGCTCAGAATTTAGGAAACAATAAGGAGACACAGTACTGGTTCTCAAGGAGGCCCAATACTAGTTTGAGAGGTTATAATAAGGAGCTATGGTAGCGTAGTGGTTACAAATCGGGCTGCGAACCTAAAGGTCAGCGGTTCAAAACTACCAGCTGCTCCGCGGGAGAAAGATGAGGCTTTCTACTCCCGTAAGGATTTACACCCTCGGAAACCCTGTACAGGGTCGCTATGGGTCGGAACCGACTCAACGGCACGTAACAACAACAATATAATAAAAAAGTTATCAGTGTTAGACGTCTTTCCAAATGCCAACAACACTATACTCATAATATTTTAAAAGTATGCTTATTTGTAGATGCTATCAGAACCCTGAAAAATTAGGTTGCCTGGTTGTCTATCATTGTCATGTAATAATTACTACATTTAAAAGTACTTTTACATGCCAAAACAGCCAGTCAATTCAGGAAAAACAATTTAGTTATACTGAACAATAAAAAATGTCATTTGAACTGCCTATTTTGTAAAATCCAAAGAAAGCAACAAACAAATTTCTTTATCTTCTTTAGAATTTATTAGAGTGACTGCCTGATTGCTTTTTTAGATTGCACACTGATATATGATGCAATCTTTGATTGCTGTTTTTGGTAAGAGCTGTGGAGTTGGTTGTGACTCACAGTGACCCTGTATAGGGTTTCTGAGGAACGGCTGATGACCATTGACCTTGCAGTTAACTGTGCAATGCCTATCCTACAGCACCACACCAGCACTCTTTAGGATCCTAAAAATACAGCCATTTTATA
>NW_006408535.1:18587077-18588750 GCF_000296735.1 Chrysochloris asiatica
GATGTTTATTGGTCTGGTGATGAGGATTTTTGTTTTCTTTACATTGAGATGCCATCCATATGAAAGGCTGTGCTCTTTGATTTCCATCAGTAAGTATTTTAAGTCCTCTTTGCTTTCAGCAAGCAAGTTTATATAATTGGCATGTCGCAGATTGCAATTGAGTCTTCCTCCAATCCTGATGCCATGTTTTTCTCCATATAATCCAGCTTCTCAGATTATTTGTTTAGCATACATATTGAATAAGTATGGGGACAGAATATAATCCTGGTGCACATCATTCCTAATTTTAAACCATTAAATATTCCCTTGTTCTGATCAAACAATTACCTCTTGGTCTTTGTACAGGATCCTTATGAGCACAATTAAGTGTTCTGGAACACTCATTCTCCGCAATGTTGTCCTTAGCTTGTCATGATCCAGAATAATAAACCTTTGCAAAATCAATAAAGCACAGATAAACATCTTTCTGGTATTCTCTGCTTTCAGTCAAGATCCATTTGATTTCAGCAATGGTATCCCTCCTTTCACATCCTCCTCTGAATCCTGATTGAACCTTTGGCAATTCCCTGCCATTGTATAGTTGCAACCATTTTTGAATTATCTTTAGCAAAATTTACTTGCATGCATTATTAATAATATTGTCCAATGATTTCTGCTTTCCATTGGGTAACATCTCTTTGGGTTGGGCACAAATATGAATCTTTTCCAATCAGTTGGCCAGGTAGCTGTCTTCCAAATTTCTTGACAACAATGGAGTGAGTGTCTCCATTGTTGCATCAGTGTGTTGAAAGATTTCAATTTTTCTTCTATCAATTTCCAGAACCTTGTTCTTTGACAATGTCTTCAGGGTACCTTGGACTTCTTCCTTCAGTATCATTGGGTTTTGATCATATGATGCCTCTTTAAATGGCTAAACATTTACCATTTCTTTTTGGTACAGTGACTGTGTTTTCCTTCCATCTTCTTTTGATATTTTCTGCATCATTCAATATTTTGCCCATTTGTTGTTGTTGTTAAGTGCCCTCGAATCAATTCTGACCTACAGTGACCCTGTATAGGATTTCTGAGGAGTAGCTGGTGGGCTTGAACCACCAACCTTTGCAGTTCAAACGGCTTTGCAGTCTGGCACATTAATCCACAGTGCCACACCAGGACTCTTATAGAGTCCTTCAATATTGCAAGTTGATGCTGGAATTTTTTCTTCAGTTCTTTCAGCTTGAGAAATGTTGAGTGTGTACTTCACTTTTAATTTTCTAACTCCAGGTCTTTGCATGTTTCATTATAATATTTGAGTTTGTTGTCTCTAGCTACCCTTTGAAATTTTCTACTTAGTTCTTTGATCTCCTCATTTCTTCCATTTGCCTTAGTATCTCTACACTGGAGAGTAAGTTTCAGAGTCTCTTTTGACATCCATTTTGGTCTTTGCCTTTCCTACCTTCTTAATAACCTTTTGCTTTCTTCCAGTACGATGTTCTTGATGTTATCCTACAACTCATCTGGTTTTTGGTCATTAGTGTCAAATGCATTAAATCTGTTGTTGAGATGAACTCTAAATCCAGGATGGATATGTTCATGGTTATCTTTTGGATTTTGGGGACTTGTTTTAATTTTCTTCAGCTTCAGCCTGAATTTGCATATGATCAATTGATGGTCTGCTGCACAGTCTTCTCCTG
>NW_006408535.1:18588850-18598660 GCF_000296735.1 Chrysochloris asiatica
TTGGGGACTTGTTTTAATTTTCTTCAGCTTCAGCCTGAATTTGCATATGATCAATTGATGGTCTGCTGCACAGTCTTCTCCTGACCGTGTTTTGGCTTTTCTGCTTTCTTTTCCCACAGAGTTAGTCAATTTGCTTTTTGTGTATTCCATCTGGTGAGCTCCATGTATATTCTTTTATGTTGTTTAAAAAAGCTATTTGCAATGAAGTCTTTGGTCTTGCAAAATTCTATCATGTGATCTTCAGCATCATTTCTATTACCAAGGCCATATTTTCCAACTACTGATCCTTTCTCTTCTTTTCCAACATTTGCATTCCAATTGCCAGCAACTATCAACACATCTTCATTGCATGTTTGATCAGTTACAGACTGAACAAGTTGGTAGAACTCTTCAATTTTATCATCACTGGCTTTTGAGTAAAGTTGAATAGTTGTATTAACTGGGCTTCTTTGTTGTTGTTGTTGTTAAGTACAGTGGAGTCAGTTCCGACTCATAATGACCCTGCATTGGGTTTCCAAGGTTGTAAATCTTTATGGGAGCAGAACACCTCATCTTTTTTCTGTGGAATGGTTGGTAGTTTTGAACTGCCAACCTTGAGGTTAGCAGTCCAATTCATAACCACTACACTACCAGAGCTCCTTTGTAGGTGTATGGATATTATTCGATCACAGACAGTGTTGTACTTCTTTTTGATGATAAATGTGACACCGTTCCTCTTCAACTTTTCATTCCTGGCATAATAAATCATGTTATTGTCAGAATCAAAATGGCCTATGTCAGCCCATTTCAGTTCATTAATCCCTAGGATATCGATGTTTATGTGCTCCATTTCATTTCTGACAACTTCTAATTTTCCTAGATTTATACTTCGTGTATTCCATGTTCTGATTATGGATGGATGTTGATAGCTGTTTCTCCTTATTTTGAGTTGTGCCCCACCAGCCAATGAAGGACCTGAAAACTTTACTCCATCAAAATCATCATGGTGAACTCTACTTTGAGGAGGCATCAGTTCCCAAGACATATTTTGAGTGCCTTTCAACCTGAGGGACTCATTTTCTGTACTATACCAGACAGTCTTCTGATGCTTTTTATCATGTTTCAATATTCAATATTCTGGTGCTATATGACAGTGTTGCACAGCTATTCATATTGTTTTCAGGGACTAAATACTACTAAATACTTGGATGTAGTCTATCTCTCCTTCTTCCTAGTCTGTCTTCATCTGGAAGCTTAGCTGAAACCTGTCCAACAGGGGTAACCCTTGATGCTGTTGAGTCAGTACTGACTCATACATACCTTATGCACAATCGAAAGAAACACTTCCTGGTCATGTGCAAGCCTCGCAATTCCTGCTATGTCTGAACCCATTGCTGCTGTCACTGTGTCATTCCATCTTGTTGGGGTCTTCCTCTTTTTCTCTGACCTTCCACTTTACCAAACATGATATCCTTCTCTAGTGATTGGTCCCTCCTGATAATATGTTTTTCATATAATGCAGCTTCTCAGATTATTTGCTCAGCATAAAGATTGAATGTTGTTGCTGTTGTTGTTAAGTGCCGTCGAGTCGGTTCCGACCCATAGTGACCCTGTACAGGGTTTCTGAGGCTGAAAATCTTTACGGGAGCAGAAAACCTCATCTTTCTCCCGCAGAACAGCTGGTAGTTTTGAACTGCTGACCTTAAGGGTTGCAGCCCAATTCATAACGACTACGCTACCAGAGCTCCTTAAATATTGAATAAGTATAGTGAAAGAATACAACCCTGGTGCACACCTTTCCTAATTTTAAACCATTTGGTGTTCCCTTATTCTGTTTGAACAACTGCCTCTTGGTCATGTTCTTCATTAGCACAATTAAGTATTTTGGAATACTCATTCTTCACAATGTTGCCCATTGTTTGTCTTGATTCACACAGTCGAAACTTTGCATAGTCAATAAAGCACAAGTTAAACATCTTTCTGGTATTCTCTGCTTTCAGCCAAGATCCATCCGATTTCAGCAATGATGTCTCTATTTCCATGTCCTGGAAGCTCAGCTGAAACCTGTCAATAATGGGTGACCCTGCTGGTATTTAAAGGACCCGTGTCACAGCTACCAGAATTACAGCAATGTGCAAGCCACCACAACCTGAACGAGGAGTGACAGTTTTAGTTTATAGTAATAAAGAAATTATTGGTGTAATGAAATTAATTGTTTGTATATACCTAAGTTGTTATTTGGGGGGAAAAATGCTAGCATAAAAAAGTGAATTTATCTTTTGACTTATGTTTTTGAAAAGAAGAATCCAAATCTTTAGATTTGTTTTTATGCTGTCATGTGTTGATTCTGACTTACAGTCACACCATGTGACAGAGTAGATTACCCATAGAGGTTTTAGGCTGTAATCTTTATGGAAACAGATTTCCAGGTCTTTTCTCCTATGGAGTGTCTGGTAGGTTCAAGCTACTGACCTTTCAGTTAGCTGCCTAGTACTTAATGGTTTTGTACCAGAACTCCTTTCTTTTTTTTTTTTTTAGATCTCACTCTCACTACCATTAAGTCAATTCTGACTCATAACCATCCTATATAATAAGGCTTCTGAGATTGCAAATCTTTACAGGAGCAGACAGCCTCATTGTTCTCTTATCAAGTGACTGGTAGTTTTAAACCTCTTCTTAGTGGTTAACAGCCCAACACTTACCCTATAGCACTACCAGGCTTCCTTTTTCTTTAGATGTTTTTTTTAATAATTGCTGTTGAGTCAGATCTGACTCATAGAGACCCTGTATAGAGATTCTGAGGCTGTAAATCTTTTGTGGGAACAGAAAGTCTCCAATGAAGCAGCTAGTGGGCTCCAAGTGCTGACCTGTGGTTCATAGTCCAGTGTTTACTCTACAGAGCCACCATATACCCTTTTTACTGATTTGCTGTTGTTGTTAAGTACCACTGAGTCAGTTCCAACTCATAGAGACCCTGTATAGGGTTTCCAAGAAGGAGTTTGAACCACCAACCCTGTGGTTAGCAGTCCAATGCTTATCCTACAGTGCCACACCTGGACTCCTCTCTTACATAGGGGTTATTATCCTAAAAAGAGTTTTTCCAAATCTATTAAGAACTTTATGTGACCAATATGATAATTAACACTACCTCAGTGTAAACAAGAAGACAACAAAGAAAAAAAGTAACTAGAGGAAAAAAAAAGGAGATATAATTCTCGTAGGAATATAAAATATTATCTAAAAAAATTTTGTGTTCTGTGTTCTGGTTTGATCAGATTTTCAGTGGTCTGAGTTGAGCATTGTGAGTATTATGTTCACTGAGATCTAAAACCTTTTTTTCTGATGGATCTCTGATCTGTACACAATTCACCTTAGGTATAAGATTCTATGCAGTTTAACAGTTCTGTTGCCCTTGAAAAATGCAATTTGGATAAAGCAATCAACTAAAATTCGAAAATTTCACTTTAAATAGTATTTGTATTTTCTTTCATTTTAAATAAAGACCTTTAAATAAAGTAGGTAGAAAAACTACTGTCAGAAAGTTTTAGATGTTTTAATTCTTTCTGATCTATTCTCCACTCCTAAATGCTGTTGTTGAACATATACAGTAAAATATACACCCTTTCAACAGATTACGTGCAAAATTTGTAACATTGATTACCTTTTTTGAGGTGTGCAATCATTCTCACCCTTCTTTTCAGAATTGTTCCTCCATCATTTACATAAACTCACTGCTGACCCCTAAGGTTCCTATCTAATCTTTCAATGTAAATCCCACATGCATAGTTCTAAAAAGTGTATAATGCTCAAGGCAGACCCATGCTAGACTATTGTTGAGTTTCAAGATGGCTTGAGGGAATGTGTTTTGTTTAAGGCTTAAAAACTTAAGAACAATGGTTTCAGGGTTTCTTCCACCCTTTACGGTGCCAGAAAGTCTAAAGACTATGAGAATTTGAAATTCTATTCTGTATTTTCTCCCTTTTAATCAGAATTCTTTTATCAAATCTCTGATCAAGATGTTCAGTAAAGTTCAGAACTACAACCACCCAATTCTTCTGATTTTCATGGCAAAAGAGTCATGGAGATAATTGCAAATAAAAACAAATTCTACGCTGTTGTTAAGTGCCATTGAGTCAGTTCTGACTCATAGTGGCCCTAAATAGGGTTTCCAAAGAGTGACTGGTAGGTTTGAACTTCCAACCTTGTAATTAGCAGTCCAGTGAATATCCTACATTGCCATTCCAGGACATTCCTTCTACTCCCGACTCTCCTTCTGCCTCTCTTGCTTTAAGTGACTAAAGACCAACTGTTGTGCTTTGCCTGGCTGTTTGCAAGCTTTTAATACCCCCAGGCACTATGCAACAAACTAGGAGGTAGACCAGAAGTACCAAATACATCCGTAAGTCAATTAACTGTAAATGTCCCATGAAACCATGACCCTAAATGTTCATAGCAGGGAACCAAATCCCATGAGGTGTCTATACAAAAGCAGCTTCAGTAACATGTTTGTTGTTGTTGTTGTTGCTTCTGGATGTATTCTTGATTGTGAACATTAATAAGGAGCAAAACAAACAAAAGCTGTGCCCCAAAAGAGAAGTAAAGAACCAGAATAATCAACAAACCTCTCAGCCTTCCCCTAAAAGCTAGAGTTGTCGCTAACAACCGGGAGAACAAATAGAAAATGCTAAGCCCATGGCTGTGTATTTTTCCCATGGTAGAACATCAGCAAAAACTATGTCTGACATGAATTACCTACTCACCACAAGAAAGTATTATTGATACAATACCCCAGTGGGTTTTGGAGGTAGTGTCTTTATAGTATTTTAAATTGAAGAAGGTGTCAGTTTCAACATCTATTTCAGAAAGTCTTGTGGTGGCTTATTGTGTAGGCGTGCTATAGGTGTAAAGATATAAATTAAGTTCCTTCTGGGTTAAATTAATTAGTTTTATAGGGAGAACTCAGAGTTATTTAAAATAAAGGTTTTTTTGGTGTGTGTGTGTTCAGTGCAGGTGATATTTATTAACAAGTAGACTGTGTGCATAAAGAATATGTTTGTATGCATGTAAAGTGGTATTTTATTGAAGAACGCAAGGTAGGTTGTCATGGAGATTAAAAGCTTTGAAGTGCTACTCACTGGTGCTAGTTATGGTTGCTGGGCACTAGGATATTAGGTTCCGGCACCCTGAATCTTTCATTGTTGTAAAAATAATTACACTTTTATCTTCACTGTAAGGGCTATTCAAGTAGGATAAATAAATACAGACACATGAACAAATCTAACTTAAAGGTAAATATAGCAACCCTATGACCCATCCTGGTGCAAAATTATGTAGCTGTAGTTACTTTACCATAAAAATGCTTGATTTTCATTTCAGGGTCATTGAAGCTGTTTATAAGATGGAATTACAAAATGCATCAAATCTGCACTTACATTGCATGGCAAAAAGAGAATGAAAGCTATTGACCATCAGTATGGTCACTAGTAAATATAAAGGTTTCCTTTAGAAGTAGAGGAAACAAATGAAAAGCTTGTAATATGTTTGGCTAGCATTTTCTTGGAATACTGTATTTATATGAGATTTCCAACCTCACTTTGAGCTCTGTGTTAAAGTACAAAGTGATTTTTCTGGTGTTCTTTTCTCTCCAGTGATTAGATGAAATGATCTTGACAAGTTTACCTCAGTGAGAAACTATGTGTTTTCTGTATAAAGGGAACACTTATGCTTGGCAGAATCAGTATGGACATTTTCTTAACCAATACATCAAGAGAGAGTTGCAGTATAACAAACGACACAACATATACAATAAAGTGTTAAAAAATCTAGAGCAATAAGTAATGTGGTTTTCAAAACTGCCTTAAGTGATGATTAACGGGAATTATATATATTTATATTTAAACTGACACCACAGAATTCTTTTAAGCCTTGACAGTTCCGTGGAATATTTAAATGTAGTAATTGCAGTTGCTAAAACTCCTGGGATTAACCTGCTGGAGACACAGTGACATTTTATGCAGAAGAAGAAGAAAAAAAAGATTT
The DNA here is from genome assembly GCF_000296735.1 of Chrysochloris asiatica. NCBI lineage: Eukaryota > Metazoa > Chordata > Mammalia > Afrosoricida > Chrysochloridae > Chrysochloris > Chrysochloris asiatica. The sequence goes on from NW_006408535.1 coordinate 18,594,869, forward strand.
ATCCTGTGGAGGAAAAACTCAATCTCGAGTAATTCCATGTATGTTTTATATAACTCTTTCCAAAAAAGTTTACTGTAACTCCTCAATTGATAATCTTTTGTAATAATTCAGCATGCAAACAATTATAGAATTGATATAAATGTAGGCAGATAACAGTTTTTCAACATTGATCTTTTAGTTTTACAATATAGCCCAGCTCACAAAAATGGAAAACAGAAAGAAACGCAGAACAGTGATGTGTTAATGGTAATGGTAGGAATTTTGGATTTTTGTTTAAAGAGGGTTCTATATTCCTTTTCCCTCGTTAATGGAGAATGATGTAACACAACACTCTCAGTTCATGTTAGGAAATATTTGTTAAGTGTCTTTATACTCTGTTACAGTTTGAATTGTGTCCTCTGAAAAACTAGGCTGATCTAATCCCTGTACTGGTGAATGAGACCTTGTTTGGGTAGATTAGGTTTTTCTTTGCAGATGTAATCAGTTAACAAAATCATAGTGAAGTAGGGTGAGTTCTAATCCCAATTCCTTTTGAGTGGAGTTTCATTAAAAGAAAAAAAAAAAAAAAAAGGACAGAAAGTGACACACACGAGAGGAAGGCAGTGTGTGAGGATCTGTCTAGAAGCCAAGGAATGCCAAGAAATGCTCAGGACAACAGAAGCCAATGGAGAAAAAGATGGGATCTAGGTTAGAACTCACAGAGCTCAGCCCTGCTAATGCCTCTAGGATTGTGAGAAAACAAATTTCTGTTCTTTAAAATCATCTGCTTTGTAGTAGTTTTGTTATGGCAATCCTAGGAAACTAAGGTATGTTCTGAGCACACAGTCTGTTTGAACCCAATTGAAGTGAGGGAACAAAACCAGTAAATAATAAAGAAAGATAATATTGACATGTTTTAATCAGATTTAATTGTTTAAAAATAAAACCACAAATATGCTAGCTTATCTGTAGATAAAAGATATGTTCATTATAGATATTATCTGCTGTCTTCTATGTTTAGAACTTCTGGGAGGTTCTTTGAGTTGCATCTATATAACATAACCAAATAGTCAACAATTCTCTTAACAACATTAACTGTCTTTTTCTTCAGAATCAATAGTAATGCATGAGTAGAGAGAGAAGACATCAAAACAGCTCTCTCTTTGGGTAGATGCTCTAAGAGACCAAGGCTGTCAGTGCTTCTAACTAACTCTCAAATGGTGTCTTGAAGCTTTAAAGCGCTGTAAAAGTTGGCAAGTTTATTTCAGCATATATCCAAGGTAGAGGGATAATGTGTCATATTAGGGTCGACTGGATAAGATATTTGGGAGAAATATTGCAGTTGTACATCAAGGATGGAAGTTATTGAATTGAGAACCACAAATTTTAGTTTCAGTTGTGCTAGTTGCCATTGAGTGTTTTAAAATAATCTGTGCACTGTACTGGGTGGACAATGTTGGGTCACAGTGCAGTGGAAACTTTCCTAGTATGACTGCTATCACTGCCATTGGAGAAAAGGTTCATTTCTCCATTCACCAAGCTGAGGTCTAACGATTTGTTACTAAATATAAGGAATCTAAGGGTTCTATAGTTAAGGATTGAGCAGTTTCTGTGTTCATTGAGTTTACTATGAAGTAATGCACTAGACTGCAATATTGGTTTGAACTGCAAGGTCGGCAGTTTAAGCTCACCAGCTGCTCCTTGGGAACTCTATTGTTGTTGTTGTTGTTATGTACCGTGGAGTCGGTTTCGACTTAGCGACGCTGTTCAGGGTTTCCGAGGCTGTAAATCTTTACGGGAGCAGAAAGCCTTTGTCCCGCGGAACAGCTGGTAGTTTCGAACTGCTGACCTTAAGGTTCTCAGACCGATTCATAACCACTATGCTACCAGAGCTCCTTTGGAAACTCTATACAAGGTCGCTATGGGTCGGAACTGACTTGACGGCACATAATAACAACAGGGGAAGACTAATATTAGACAAGTTATTATATATATGAAAAGTTTTATGGAAGGTTAAGTCCAAAATGCACTGAGAGTTTTTATCTACTCTAAAGAGCTGGAGATTGTTTAAAACCATTGCAATGGCTCCAAGATGACTTTATCATCAATCATAGCCTCTTTTCAGTTACAGACCTGTAATCCAGGCATATATTTGCAGCTTCAAATTAAATGTATTTGACTCCTTTAATGCCAAATAAAAATGCATGCCCTCCTTCCCAAAACAGCATTTCTTTCTAACTTTCCTACTTATTTTAATGTTCTCTATCTTTTCGTAGTGGTTACGAATCGGGTTGCGAACCGTAAGGCCAGCAGTTCGAAACTACCAGCCGTTCCGTGGGAGAAAGATGAGGCTTTCTGCTCCCGTAAAGATTTACAGCCTCGGAAAACCTGTACAGGGTCGCTATGGGTCGGAACCGACTCGAAGGCACTTAACAACAACAACATCTTTTCCCCAAGACTCCTGGTGTGATGCTGTAGGATCAGCACTAGACTGTAAATCACAAGATCGGTAGTTCAAACCCACCAGATGTTCCTCAGAAATGCTGTACAGGGTCTCTATGAGTTGGAATTGACTAGATGACACATAAAAACAATTCTTCTTCAATCACTAAGATCTGAGTTATCACCAAACCTGAGATTCTTTCCCTTATTTTGTCTTCCACATCCATGTTGTGTTAAATATTTATTTTGTCTAGCTAATGCTTCTTCTGTCTGATTATTCCTTTCCGTTTTTATTATTCATTTCCCTCTACCAGACACTGGGAATTCAAGTAAATTAAATACCATTATTTGTTTATCTAATGAACATTGTTTGCTTATTTAACAAATACTTGAGTGCCTAATATATACCATGCCCTGTGGTAAGGCTATATTAGAGAGCAAAACAACTATGATTCCACTTTAATGGACACCGTAGGTATCCTGGTGTGACACTGTAGAATAAGCACTCGACCTTAAGGTTGGTTTGAACCACAAGGTCGGCAGTACAAACTCACCAGCCACTTCTCAGAAATTCTATACAGGGTGGCTATGAGTCAGAACTGACTCAATGACATTTAACAACAATAGGGTCGTAGATAAAACAGATATTAAATGCATTTTACTATAACATATATTTTATTTTGTGTGTTTGCTCTTAAACAAATGCTTGGCATTACTGAAAAAGACTGACCTGAATCTGAATCAGGGTGTGGTGTAGTGAAGTATTTAGTCTCTTGTAGCCATAGTCTGCAATTCATACCAAACAACGTTTCTGCCCTGCAGGGTCTGCACAAGAGAAGGTGGGAGAAGCTACTGATAGGATGACATGATTCAGCTGTGGATGTTAGAGTTCATTGTAATTGTAAAAACTTGAAACTCTATCATGGGTTTAAAATGAGTCATCTCAGAAAAAAAGTGGGAATCTCATGACCATCAGAGAAGAACTAGGAGTGGAGCATGTCTTTTGTATCCTGAGATCCCTGCACATTGAACATCTTTGACCTAGGAATAGAAACCTGCTCAATGAAGTGGCAGAGGAGCTGCAGCTGCAGAACCAAGAGCCAGAGCATGGAGTAAATAAAGCTGAGCGATTTGGGGCAGAAAACATGTTTGTAGAGTGGGGTGTCTCCATGCACTTAAGTGGGGGAGCCAGGTTTGTTGACCCACACAGCTAGAATTGAGTGCCTAATGGCCTTACAATTACAATTTCCTATGCAAGAAAGTAAATCCAACTGCCCTGAAGGCACTAAATCTGGTACTTGTAATTATTGTAAGAAACCAAACATTGGAAAAATGATGTTTGGTTAAAAAAAAAATCAAAAGAAGCTATCC
>NW_006408535.1:18598996-18607207 GCF_000296735.1 Chrysochloris asiatica
TTTTTTTTTTTGGAGTTTTTCATTTTTAATGTTTGGTTAAACAAAATACATCTTTTGTAAACAAACCCAGCACAAGGCCAACAACAAAAAGGGAATAAAAGCAAGAAAAACAAAAGCCGAGTGTTGCCCCTTATTGGGCATCAGGTTGGGCCCTCGCCTTCCTTCAAGGAAGGGGAGCATTTGGCCCTTGGGCATCAACATGGGTCCCTGTTCCTAAGCACCAGAATCAGAGATGAACAGAGAAACCAGCTCTGAAATGCTGAGGCGTCTTTGCATAGTCCATTGGCTCATGGACTCCCAGTGCACGGGGCTCCTTGGGTTTGCCATCTACACAGGCCCCAGCAGGTGTGTGGAGAGGAGTTTCCTCCTCTGTCTAGGAAATGGCTTACTTTCACTGGCCATACCAATGGACTTGAGGTCCTGCCTCTGAGAACGAATGTCACCTCTCTGGAGTTTCCTTTACAGAGATTTGACCCCCTCCTACCTCTTAAGTAGTTGTAGGCCACTTGTCTTGTAACTTTGGAAAACAAAAGAGGAGGGGAAGTTAAGTACTATCTGTCACCATGGTGTGGTTGCCTCAGACAGGTGGGCTGCCCAGGAGGACCTATCCAGTCCTCACACATCAGTGGTCTTGCCAGGTCTGGGAGCTGCCCCACTGGCTAGACTTCTCGTCAGCAGCTGAAGAACAAATTTTGATGTACTCTCAACCCATTCTTATCTCTTCAGGTCCCATCGAAGACCTGCATTCCTTTTTACTTAGTCCTGTATTCCTGTTAGTCTGGTAGGCCATGACTTTTTATCCAAATAGTCCTTCCGTTTGCAGAAAAGGGCTACATATTATTAAGCTTGTCAGACCCCCCAAAACCCTGTAATGAGGGATGTAAGTTAGAACTAACTCAAAGGGGAGAACACTTTTTTTTTGCAAACATTAGTCATGCATGAAGAAAATTCAGTGCTATCTGAACCACTTTAATCAATTCCTGAACTCTTATGGGTTACCACATCTACCAGTGGGGACAAATTTTATGAGCAGAACCCATTAAAATTCAGATAAACACCTCTAAGATTTTACTGAGACTACCTCAATATTTCCTTCAACTGGGAGCTAAACAGGAACTAGCTCCTATCACTCAGGACTTTCTTTCCACAGGATTAATTGTCCCCTGCACTAGTCCTGGTAATACCATGTTAAGTAACCAAACAACAAGCATTAGAGGTTTGTTCATAATTTGCAGGCTATCAACCACATTGCTATTCCTAGATTTTCTGTGGTTCTAAATCCCCACTTATTATTTTCCAGTATACCTCTGGATACCTCCTATTTTATAGTTATTGGCCTTTGTAGTGATTTATTATCCCTGTATGAAAGCCAATATTTGCCTTCACCTGGGAAGATCAGCAATTTATCTGGATTGTAATAACTGAGATTTTACTGAAACTTCTCTTTAATTTTCTCAAATCCTATGTGTGGACTTGCAACCTTTACAATTTTCAGACAAGTCTTGTTGTTGTTGTTATGTGCCATGGAGTTGGTTCCGACTCATAGTGACACTGTACAGGGTTTCCGAGGCTGTAAATCTTTACAGGAGCAGAAACCCTCATCTTTCTCCTGTGGAACAGCTGGTAGTTTTGAACTGCTGACCCTGAGGTTCACAGCCCGTTTGTAAATAAGTCTACTTGACTGCAATACCTTTATGATTTACTGATCTGCTTTGTCTCCCAACAGCCTTGCCTTGAAGATAGTATATTCTTATTAAAACATTTAGCTACTGGAGAACATAAAGTCTCTAAAGAAATATAACAATTGGTCTAGCCGTCTACCAAGTATTTAAGCCATTTAATTTCTTCAGAAGGCATTTCTATTGATCCTAAGTGGAAAGAAGCCATGTTTGTCTTCTCCATGCTCCTTAGAAACCCTATACAAGGTCGCTATGGGTCAGAAACGACTCAACAGCACTTCACAACAAACAACACCACCTGAAACTAGGAGTCCTGATGTGGCACTGCAGGATGATGCACTGGACCTCAAGGTTGGTTTGAACTGCAAAGTTGGAGGTTCAAACTCATCAGCCACTCCTTGGAAACCCTTTACAGGGTCAGTATGTGTTCTAACCAACATGATGGCACTTAACAACAGCAACTTACCTGAAACTAGAAGACAGCTACAAGAGTTCTCAGAACTTTGTGGCTACTGCTGAAACTACCTCTCAAATTTCTCTTTTTCTGGTTAGCCATTATACAAGCATTTAAAGACCTCTGAGCCAGATTTCTTAACAATGTTTTAGAAGATTGGCAAGCTATAGATAAGCTAAAGGAAAATTTTGTTTTATTTTACAATTAAAATACTGACTTTAATTCACATGTATATTTTTGTCTCCCCACCATTTGCATTGGTCTGACCACTGCTACATAACATTCCATACATACTTAGAACCAAGCAAAGGTTGGAGTTCCACCTTTAAAAACTAAACAGGCATTTTGGACAACACATTCTTGGCAAAGGAACCTGGACAACATTTATCAGGCATGGTACGGACAGCTTTCACTCTGCATTGTAAAAAACGACAGCCAGATATCAACTGCTACAGAAATGAAATAAGATGGAAAATTTTAACAAACTGTTTAAACTATTTTCTTAAAGAGACTTCCTCCACTGCCAGAGATCTTGAATAGCCTCTTGGGTCTGCCATCCAGAAACAATTCTTCACATAATTGAGGAATTTGGCTTCCACCTTGGGAAGGGAACCAACTTTTTCTATACTTGCTTGCATTTTTGCTTTAACATCTTCTACAGAACTAGGTCCTTTTGGTATTTTGGGTATTTGTTCCTGTTTTTTGAAGGATTCTTGATCTTTTGATATTGGTGTTGATGGTTTTGAGTCTTTTCCATTCTGGTTTGATTTTTGTTAATTTTAGTTGGAGTATCCCGTATAAATTTCTTCACTGGAACTTTTTCATCAGTTTCATCATCATCATCACCATCTTCATCTGCAGCAAGCTTTACTTTTTTCTTGTTACCACTTGCAGGGCCTTTCCTGTTATACTTGAGTTTGACGATTTCTTCCTCTTCATCATCTGACTCTGCATCTTCCTCCACAACTACTAAGTGCTGTCCACTAATATGCACAGGCCCTGAGCCACACTTCAACCATAAGACCACTGGTGGTGTTATTTCAAAGCCCCCCAAGGGAGACCGTTGGCTATACAGACATTTTCAAAGTAGCCAGTGTGACTTTAATTGGGTTACCTTCATAATTCATTGCTTCTGCTTCAACAATGTTCAATTCATCTTTGGCACCAGCCCCTAAACTGACCGTTCTTAATGATAACTGGTGCTCACTTTCACCCACCTTAAAGTGATAGTCTTTATGGGCTTTTAGTTCACAACTGAAGAGATCGTTTTGAGGCCTCAGATGGCTCATGTCCATCCATATCCATCGAATCCTCCAGGGGGCGATGGTGCTCACTTAGGGGATAGAGAAGAAGGGCGGAGAGAACTGGGTTTCTGCTACTGAAAACAGCCGCGCAGCTAAAGGACGTTTTAATGAATACACCTGCCTTATGTTTCTCTAATTATCATCTAGCGTTTTCTGTATTTGTGCATAAATATCTGGAAATGTTTTAGATGTGCTGACTCAAAAACCTGGGGGACAACAGAGACATATGAGCTAGTAGAGTATGCAACTCGACTCCACCCAGTGCTTGAAACTATCCTCCCTGCCTTAGAGCTATAGCTGCCACTGTCAAATTAGTAGAAACAAGGACTGATAAGGTGCTTATGTTACCCACAATGTATTTACTTAATTTATGCTTTACTTAATTATGTTTTAACTCAACATCTTTCTGATAGCAGGCTTACTTTTCATGAAGTCCTCTAGCTTCCTCCAATGAATTCTAAGGCCTGTTTGAATCCAGTCACCCTTTCCCCATTGTTGATGAAAATGTATATCTGCCTCGTGACTGTTTACACTTAACTGGATAATTACTGACCCCTCAAAAGGACCCAAAGGAAACATCTGTAACCAATCCTGATTTAGTCTTGTTTGATATGTATTTGGAAAAGACATTAACTAAACAACTCTTTAAGAACTCTGTTGTAAAGGACTATATTTAGTTTTCCTCACTAAGTCTTGTGCAACAAAATTTGAGAGAGTTATGTTTTGGATCCACCTATTGCAACTCATAAAAGATATATCTCCTCTCTTGACCTGTCGACCCTCTGGGAGTTAAAGATAACATTTAAATGCTATTGTGGCGAAAGCTGATGACTGATCTCAAGATTATGGAACAAGACTCCATGTAACCTACTGAAACTTTTGGACTTCGCTTCATAATTCTAACTGCTAGTATGTTGATTGCCTTATTACACACTTGTAGTTGTTGTTTTTTGTTTTGCTATCATATTTTTTCCATACAAGTAACTGAAGGAACTTACTTTAGTATAGCTGTTATTTATCTTATTTTTGGATAGTTTTCCTTCATTATAAAGCCCTTCTTAAGTTTTATTTTACTACTTACAATGTTCCACTTAATGCCAGAAGAGAAGATGTCTTTGTTAGATTAGCCCAATCAATAGCAAGTGCCAGTAATTTGACTGAATACTGGATCCGTTATCTGGAATCAACATTTCTAATAGACCTATTTGTTGTTGTTAAGTGCTGTTGAGTCAATTCTGACCTGACATCCCCTATATTGAATTATAGTTTTATACTCAATGCTACTGTTAACTTCAACATCACCTTTAAGTGAACCATACGTATCAGTTATGGCATCCTCGTGTACTGTTAGCCCAACCTTAGTTTATGGGGGTGACACAGGACTGTGCAGTATTTCACTCTGTTATGGATAGGATTGCTATAAGTTGGAACTGACTCCATGGCACCTAAGAACAACAAAAACATGATGAAAGTACACATTGAATAGTTATTTCAAAATCTTTGCCAAATTTAAGAGGGAACTTGTTGAATCTAATGAAGACCCTTTTGCATAGGGACCTGGAGATGGATGGTGTTTCTCTTAGCCTTCTTACAAGTTTATGGCATTCCTAAACTTCAGAGATCTATTTACAGTGTTTATGTTACCATGGAGCAAATGGTTGATGGCATTGTTCATGCAATAGGAGGCCAACAACGATCTTTACAATCCCTTGTTGGGCTTGTGCTGAATAACATACTAGTTCTTGATTTAGTTCTTGTGCTAGATAAGAAGGAGGAGTCTGTGCCATCACTAACACCTCTTGTTATGCTTGGCTCAACTGTTCAGGGGAAGTAGAGACATTAGACTAATCTGCCAGAGAGCTCACTGGTTTTATTCAACACCTCCTATGGCTGACTCCCTCTTTCTTGATACTTTTCTCTGGTTACCTAATGGTATTGGGATTTAGTTACATTTTATATCACAAACAGGTTTAATTATCTTAATTATTATAATAATTATTTTGTTGTTATGTGCTGCTGAGTTGGTTCTAACTCATAGAGACTCTGTATAAGGTTTCTGAGGAACAGTTGGTGGGTTAGAAACACTGACCCTGAGGTTAGCAATCCAGAACAATCTGACTAATCAAATGTATCATAAATTGTTTGTCTAGTGTCTATAACCAAACTATGAAATCTCTTGTCATACAAAGAGCTTTGTACCTTTCAAAAACTATGCCTTTAGAGAAAATTGATTTCATACCTTGAAGTAGCCCTTTCTTCATGCTAAATTGTTTTTCCTAATGTGGCCTCACTCCACACATACCATAACAAAACGATCACAGAAATGGAGTGTTTAAACTCTGGCATAGTGAATAGCTGAGTTAACTGAATGGTGCTCTGCTGACATGAATAAGAATTACTTTAAGTAGAATGGCATAATAGGTAGGATCTGAGGTCTTAAAAGTTCTATGAACAAGTATCACAGGATGATAGTCTCAGAGAGTCCTCTAGTCTCAACTAGTTCAGTAAATCTGGACTTCTTAAGAATTTGAATTCTGTTCCACATTTTTCTCCCATTGTATCAGGTTCTATTTACTGTGGCCCTAATCAGAGTGGCAAGTTTTGGTAACTGGTTACCATCTAATTCTTCTGGTCATAGGATAGATGAGGCCATGGTTCATGTAGTCTTTTAGTCCTGTCTTCTCTGAATCTTGTTTAGTTCTTTCTTTTTTGTTCCAGAGGAGTAGAGACCAATACATGTATCTTATGTGGATTTATACTTTAAATGTGTACTGTAAATGATAAATTGTAAGGTATGTGAATCATATCTCAATAAAGCTATTTTTTTTAAAGAGTTATTATTGTGAACTGTGATACTTTACATGGAAGAACATCAGCTTTACACCTTCATTTCATTGCAATGATTACAATCTCCTCTGTGCATCATCATTCAGCAATATTTACTTCCATTCCCTCGTTTTTTTAAATAAAACTATTTTAAAAGCCAAAAAAAAAAGAAAGCTCTATAAGCAGCCTTCAAAAGTTCCAACCAGAAGTCTATTAGTGCTTTTATAATAGTGATAAAGGAATCTTTGTAGATATTTATGATCAACAGGAGGAAATGTGTAAGGGCACTCTAAAACTGAGGTATAAAGCATAATTGAAAATGACTGGCCTGGGTCTGAATCAATTGTTTTGTTTTGTTTTAGAGTTACGGTTCAGCTTGTCCTCTTGCCTGCTTTCCTGAGAATGGAGCCTATGATTTGGAGACTTGTGAATTTTTTGTAAAATTTTAAATCACTTTTAGCAAACAATGGTGGCGACAAGGATGTGATTTCTGAAGAAATGTTTACCTGGGTGGTCTTGGGAGAGTGCCTGTACAGCATGTTCCTGGAAGAATGTATATGCAGATATTTCAGGGCTTGCTTGCTGGACTGGTGGTACCAGGAAATCTGTGTTACAGGGTTGATTAGCTAATTTTACAACATTTTAATTTGTTCTTTTTTTTTGTAATCCCTGGTTCCCATGATTGTAGCTAAGTACTTCTTTCCCCACTTATGATATAATGGCTTATCTTTCTCTCAGAATGTCAGAGCACTTAATTTCATTTTGTGAATTCTGTGTCTCCCCAGTTTGAACTGTATCTATTCCTCAATAAATCTTTTTGCTTTACTCCTAACAGAGTATTGTAATGTTCTTTTATGACAATCTACAAAGTATAGATTATATGAAGGAGAAGTATGTGGTATTATGGAATACCTTAAACAAAATAGTAGGAGTGCCTGATATACTTTGAGAGATCTTGTCTGAGACTTAAGAGATGAGTAGGAGTTAGTCATGGAAGGAGTGGGCAGTAGAGCATTCCAAATAAGAGGCAAGAAGTCTTTCAAAGCTTCCTTTTCTAGAGAGCATGTAGGGTCCTTGAAGCTGAAGAGGAAGACAGAAGTCTGATTATACAAGGTATTGTCAGCCATTTTAAGGAGTTCAAATTTAATTCTAAGTTACTGAATTATATCTTAAAAAAGGGAGTACAGATAGTAAAGTACTTGAGATACATATAGGAATTAGCTTGAGCAGGGTTTGTTGAAAGGATGGATATAAAGAGGTAGAAGAGAGTAGATTTCTGGCAAGGACAACTTTAAATTTCTGGAATTGCCATGCAATGAGACAGGAAACACTGGTTTGGGAGACAGGTTGATGAGTTCAGTTTTGGACTTGTTAAATCTGAGGACTATATGGGAATACCTGTATATATGAACACATCCCTGTTTTTGTGGGGAGCATTTTTCTAGTAAGTATTAAGACATATATAACAGTTGTACAGTGACAGCAGCAATGGGCTTAAACAATTGTGAGATTGGTGCAATTGTGAGATTGGTGTAGGACTGGATAGTGTTTTGTTCTGTTGTGCATAGTGTGCTATGAGTTGGTACTGACTCAATGGCACCTAACAACAACAATTACTGCAAAAAAGGTAGACTATAGTTAATAACATATTAAACAGTGACTCATGGAGAATGTGCCATTTGAAGGGTTTTTAAAGTTTGATAGAGGTTTGACGAGTAATCCTTGGTTGTCCTTGTTTATAATGTTATTGTTGTTGTTGTTAATGGCTGTCAGGTTGGTTCTGACCTAGTGTGAAGTTTCTGAGGAGCAGCTGGTAAATATGAACCACTGACCTTGTGGTTCAAATGACTTTGCAGTCCAGAGCATTAACCCACAGCACTGGGACAGAATGCTCTAAAATTTGAGGTTAGTTTTAATGATTTGTGTAGGTTGGTAGGGATACATTGAT
>NW_006408535.1:18611502-18616883 GCF_000296735.1 Chrysochloris asiatica
GTGGGCTGAAATGTAGCAATGACTGTGAGGTTGGCCCGGGATCATGCAGTGTTTCATTCTGTTGTGCATAGGGTTGCTATGAGTTGGTACTGACTGGATGGCACCCAACAAATTTTCTATTTTGGTTATGTATGTTCCAGTATTTCCACTTCAGTCAGTATATGACAATAAAATTGATGACATTCATTATGGTAGCTAGCATCTTTATAAAACAAATTGCTGTTGAATTGATGTCCCATGTGTATCAGATTAGGGCTTTCAGTTGTCAACTATTCAGACATAGATTACTAGTCCTTTCTCCTAAGTCTGATTTTCCAGAGTATTTTGTGGACTTGACCATCAGCATTTTGGTTAGCAGTCTCAAACAACCATTTGCACTATGAAGGAATTCATATGTCCTTAGGTGTTCTTAGGTGTATTTTGACCTTTAAGTTCATGTTCTTTTGTGGGGGATGGGAATAGACTGTTTTGTCTGGGGAAGGGCCAAATGTCAGTGTTCTAAGAAAGTTTGGGGAAAGTATTGAACCAAGGATGGGAAAGTCTTCAGTACTATAAGACCATTCATTTCATGTGTGGCAGCTCCTTTTTTTTCAGAAAAGTCAATCTCCACTAGCCCTGGGATTTGAAGCTGGTGGGGGTGGAGGAAAAAAACGTTTGCCCTTGACTGTGCTATTATTGGGTTGAGTGCTCTGTAAAGATCTATGAGGTCAAGTTGACTGATTGTGTTGTTTATTTCCTGTGTGTTTGTTGAATTTCTTTCTGGTTGTTCTGTCATTTTTTGTAGGTGGTGTATTAAAATCTCCCACTATTATTGTAGAGTTGTCTCTTTCTTTCTTCAGTTCTATTAGGTTTGATTTATGTACTTTGAGGCTCTTTCGTTGTAGCTGCCCGTTTGTTAAAGTCATACACTTGTAGTATTTCTGTTATAGAAACACCAGGTAACTAAGATAGTATCTCCAATTAATTCTAGAAAATTATCATAGTATTTATTGAATTATACTGTGTACTTTTTTTTTTTGAGAAATTTTTAGTGCTTTAGATTGAATTATGGGTATCCTATTAACGCATGAGAATTAGGAATCTAATAATAGACTGGGCTCAGGTATGTCATCATACACTTCTCTTTTGCTAAAATAAGTTACCAAACTTTAAGGTACTATTGAATGCTGGCTCCTGAAACTACCACCAGAATAGCCTATTGGTAAAGCACTGGTGAGTTTTCTGCTTACTATGGTAAGGGAGATTACTATCATGACAGATCTTAATAGCATCTTGGATGAGAGAAGAGAAACAATAGGATGCTAATGAAGATTTAGGGAGTAGGTTTAACACAAATCATTTAAGGCAAGGACTTTGTTAGGAGATTTGGCAAATTTTATGGCATAATAGTTTTATATATATAAATAAATTCACATATAGAAAGATGAGGGTTTTGAAAGGTAAATAATAATTGAATGAGTGAGTTTGATTGTGCTATTTGCTGTCCAGAAAGGAATCAACTAAACAGAGTTGTCCAGTGTTTGAGTAACATTATGTGCAACTTCATCTTCCTAGGCAAGAGTTGTCTGGATAATAGTCCAGTTAATGCAGACACTAAGCTGTGTGGGTATACATAGTTTCAGTTCTCTGTGTCTCCTTGGTGATTATTCTTTAGCACAAGCTGAAGAAGAGACCATTAACATCTGTAATCACTTCAGCTCTTTACAGCTGTAAGGAGGTATTGTGACTGCAGATCAAGTTTCTAGTGGTTGTTTCCACTTCTAACAGTGTCATATTTTCTGGTACTTTTTGTTGGATGATCATTTGTTGGATCATTTGATGGAATAGCTGCTGCACAGAAGCATTTAAGACTCCGAGGATCATCCATCTAAGCAGTGTAACACAAACAAATACTACCACTATCATTGCTGTCAAGTTGATTCAGAATCAAGGTGACTTCATGTGTGTCAGAGTAGAAGTGTGCTCCACAGGGGTTTCAAAGGCTGATTTTTTTTCTTAGATGTAGATTGTCAGGCTTTTTTTTTCTGAGGTCTCTTTTCTGAAGCCCCTTTTAGCTACTAACCAAATAGTTACACTCCAAACGCTAACCTTTTGGTTAATAGCCAAACTTGTTAACCATTTGCAACACCCAGGGACTCCAGACAAATGATGCGGCTTTTGTTGTCTCCTTCTCAACTAGGAAAGAGTACCTATATTAAACCAAGAGAACAGCTTCAAAGAGCTCAAAAAATTATATGGGGTTTTAGACATATTATTATTTAATTTTATAATTGTTTATCTTCTACTTTTTTTAGTAATATTAAAGATCTCAGAGAATGTAAATACTACATTATTCCCTTATAACAGCACGTGCTTATCCTTGAGGTGCCAATATTAAAATGTTGTTAAGTGCCGTCAAGTAGGTTCTGACTCATAGTGACCCCGATGAGTGGCTGGTGAATTTGAACCACCGACCTTGCAGTTCAAATCAACTTTGCAGTCCAGTGTTTATCCTACAGGACTTGACCAGGACTCCAATAGCCCTGTTTTAAACTACTACCTGACCAATTTCATGAACTTTTAAGGAGAGGAATTTTAAAGCCTTGGGAGCAAAGTAAAGAAGCTAGAGGAGAAACTAGAGTAATCCAAGGTCAGCAGTTCAAAACTACCAGCTGTTCCATGGGAGAAAGATGAAGCTTTTTGTTCCCATCAATATTTACAGCCTGGGAAACCCTATATAGGGTCACTATGAATTGGAACCGACTCCATGGCACACCACCACCACCGCCACCTAAAATATAGAGGGAATCCTCACGTGGCACTGCAGGCTAATGCGCTATACTGAAAGGTTAGTTTGAGCCGCAAGGTCAGTGATTTAAACTGACCAGTGGAAACCCTATACAGGGTTGCTCTGAGTCAGAACTGGCTCAACAGAATGATACACTGGACCCATCCTATTCTGGTATTGACTAATTAACATAACAAAAGAAATCCCTGATTTTGAAATAGGATCCCAATCACAAATATAGAAGTCATCATGTCTGTTTGGTGTCTTGAAAGGAGGAGTAGAGAGACAAGCCCACAGAGGAATATAAACAGCTTATGATGATGGGGCCTCTACAAACCCAGCAACACCAAGGATTGCCAACAGTTACTAGAATCTGAAACAGACTTTCCTCTAAAGCTAATGCCATGACTTCATCTTCTAGCCTTTAGTGCTGTCAGAAAATAAATTCTGTTCTTTACAACCACTAATGCTTGGTATTTTTTGTTATGGTAGCACCAAGAAACTATGAAAAGTTCAGAAATCTCTCTCAAGAAGAGACTTGGTAACACTAGAGTTTCTCAAATTGAACTTCGCAAAAATGTTTACATAGAATTACCCGTCACAGGTTCAAAAAATTTGGTCACTATACTTGACTATGGAGTCCAGGTGTGGCACTAACTGCCCTTTTAAAATTTATGTTCAGTTCTTTTACTTCATTACTTCCTGTTGCTTAGCTTCTACATTCAAGAGAAAGTCTCAGAGTCTCTTCTGACATCCATTTTGGCCTTTTCTTTCTTTCCTGTCTAAAAAGACAGGAAATCAAGGTGACTTTAAAAAGGTCCTTAAGAAAGGAACTTTTTGCTTTCTTCATGTATGATATTCTTGGAGTCATTCCACATCTCCTCTGATTTTTGGTCATTAGTGTCTAATATATCAAATTTCTTGAGATGCTCTCTAAATTCAGGTGGAATGTACTCAGTGGACTTCTTTTAATTATCTTCAGTTTGAACCTGAACTTACATATGAGCAATTGATGGTCTGCCCCACAGTTGGTACCTGGTCTGATTTTGGCTGATGATATTAAGCTTCTTGTCCATAATAATCTCTCTATACAGATGTATCAATTTGATCCCTTTATGCTCCATCTAGTGAGTTCCATAAGTATGTTGTTGTTGTAAAGAGGCCCCATCATCATAAGCTGTTTATATTCCTATGTGAGCTTGTCTCTCTACTCCTCTTTTCAAGACACCAATCAGAAACGGATTAAGTTTGTTGTTGGGTGCCATGGAGTTGGTTCTTACTCATAGTGACCCCATGTACAACAGAATGATACACTGGACCCATCTTATTCTGGTATTGACTAATTAACATAACAAAAGAAATCCCTGATTTTGAAATACGATCCCAATCACAAATATAGAAGTCATCATGTCAACATATATTTTGGGGGGGGACACAGTTCAATCCCTAATAGGGACTGAATTAGAGTCCAATCTATTTTATCAGAAATGCCTTGGGGATAGTAGTCTCCAAAAGATCTTTTTTAACATCTACAGCTTGAAATTTGGCATCTCTATGAAATTTAGTGTCCCTTAGGTCATCCTCAGGAGCCCCTGGGTGTCTAAAATTGTTAAGTACTTGACTCTTAACTGAAAGCTTGGCTATTTGAACCCACTCAGAAGTGCCTCAAAACAAGGTCTAACAATTTAGGATAATGCAATGGACCACAAGGTCAGTTTGTGTCACAAGGTCGGTGGTTTTATCTGACCTTAAATAAGGCCCTCCACAGGGTCATAGTCATAAAAATCCTAGTTGGCTCAATGTCAACCTCAGGTCTTTCCATTTTGCCTTTCCCATTCATATTTTTAATATGAGGTTCTTACAAATAATATGTTTTATATTGTTGTGTAAACAATTGACAAAACATCTGTTGTTGTTAAGTGTTGTCAAATCGGTCTGACTCATAGCGACCCTGTATAGGGTTTTTGAGGAACGGCTGATGTGTTTGAACCACTGCCCTTGCGGTTGAAACCAACCTTGCGTTCCAGTGCTAATTCTGGTTGCTACAAATCTTGGAGCTCTGGAGTTTATTCCTAAAACTATATTAAATCCCTCTGTAAATTTCTCTTTATCTTGACTAGAAGTCTTTGGCAATGGTTCTCCGTATAGAGAACCATTGTTGTTAAGAGCTGTTGAGTTGGTTCATTCATATTGACCCCGTGTCAGGTTTCCAAGGAGTGGATGATGGGTTAGTAGTCTACCACTTATCCTACAGCTCCACACCAGGAGCCAATGAAATGGGACTATAAAATAATTAACCATGAGCATTTCCTTGCTCTGAAGGAGGTTCAAGAGATAATTGTATGTTGGGAGCTTCTGGGTAGTCAGAAGGGACAAAGAGTAGGTTAGCAGAGACAGGTAAAGAGAGAAATAAGTGCAGGAGCATAAGATGGGGGAAGAAAAAGAGTAAGGTAAAAGTAATTTTCTTCAAGGTGAGATTTGGGGAATCTTGAGAAGAGGTTTTCACATTTTCCTTCAGCCTTGACCTGATTATCTTTTTTTTTTTTTTTTTTTTAAATGTTTTATTGTGAATTATGTGATAGTTTACATGGGAGAACATTAGCTTTACATTCAT
>NW_006408535.1:18616983-18617869 GCF_000296735.1 Chrysochloris asiatica
GTTCAGGTTTAAGTTTATTCTTTTTCGAGCCCACCATTATCAAACTGCTTTTCAAACTTTTGTCTCATGGTGTCTTCTATTCTTCGTTATTTTCATTCCAAAGGAAGTTGAAATAAACTTGTAAGTTTAATCTATCATGTGTAAGAGTAATACATGTTTTAAAATTTGCCTAACTATAATGATTAAAAGGGGCTCTGGTAGCGTAGTGTTTACGAATTGGACTGCGAACCACAAGGTCAGCAGTTTGAAACTACCAGCTGTTCTGTGGGAGAAAGATGAGGCTTTCTGCATCCTCAAAGATTTACAGCCTTGGAAACCCTGTACAGGGTCGCTATGAGTCGGAATCGACTCCATGGGACATAACAACAACAACAACATAATGATTAGGTGTTCAGTATTGGAAGAAGACAGCTTAATAAAGTTCATAATGTGTTTTCTTCTATAATTTCATAATTCTTGTTGTAAAAAATACTCTATAAACTCAGACAGTATTTTGATTTCAATTGTTTTACAATTGTTTTAGTACCATTAGTGTCTTACATGCCTCTAGGCATTCCTTTTTGTCTCAAGTCAATTTGCATTAGATAATCACTAACTTAATGAGAGCATATTTATTTACTGTATTTTCAAAAATAATGCATTCACAAAATAAGTCACACAGCATAATATGTATATTGTGCATAGGAAATTAGCATGCTATGGAGTGTGAGGTATGTAGAAAACATATATTATGTGTTATTTGCATTAAAATATGGTACTTAATTAAATTGAAAAAAAAAAAAAACCACACACACAAAAACCCTTACCATTATTTGAAACAAAAGGCTATAAGGACAAGAACACTTACATTTAATTAACAATAAAATTGCTAAATAAACTGGCAAAA
>NW_006408535.1:18617969-18637724 GCF_000296735.1 Chrysochloris asiatica
CCTGGACTGCAAAGTTAATCATTCCCCTCCTTTTGCTACAAAATATCTACCTTTACATTTCCAACCCTCACAATTAGTCCTGACAATTATTCACTCTTGTACCACAAGAGACCTATCCAAATGACCTGGTTATCTCTTAACAAAAGCATGTTTTCATTGACATGCTTCCTCATATGAAAACAGGCAGAACATTGCATCTTTAATATTTTATTCCCTTTTTGTTCTATGATGCTCCACAAATGAACAATTTTGTTCACATTCAAAGTTTTCCAAAGTGACGACTATAAGATAGGGATAAATAGTAATGTTAGTTAAAAACTAGTCAGGTTTCCACTAAGAATAAAAATTTTGCAAATCTAATCCTAGAATGAGTTTTATACTCTTGGGGATATTTAACTAGAGTCGAGTGTTCAAATAAATGAAGTTTGGGGGAATATTTCTGAAGCAAACAACAGTTATTATAGTTTTTAGCTTCCTGAGAAAGAATAAATTTATGGCAATGCAGACATTTGAGCAGTAAGGTCATGTGGTAGATAGTAAGGTGTGTAGATGGTTTCAGCTGTTGGTTATTGTTGCTGTTAAGTGCTGTCAAGTTGGTTCTGACTCATACTGACCTTGTATAGCATTTCCATGGAGTGGCTGGTGAGTTTGAACTGCTGATCTTGCAGCTCAACCAATGTTCTGGTCCAGTGTTTATCCTACAGTGCCATACCAGGACTCAGCAGCATTTCCCTTTAACTCGCACATTTTTTTTCCTGATATCATTTTGGAAATTTAAGTTCAGAAGCTGTGGTATGGTTATTAATTTGATATGGCTCTTCCTACCATAATATTTTAAACTTCCACTAAATGAGTAAGGAGCTCTGGTGGTTATGAGTGAGGTTTCTAACCTAAAGGGCAGCAGTTCGAAACTACCAGCTGCTCCATGGGAGAAAGATGAGGCTCTCTGCTTCCATAAAGATTTACAGCCTTGGAAACCCCATTCAGGCTCGCTATGAGTCAAAACTGACTCCACAGCACATAATCACAACCACCACCAAATGACTGAGTGGGATTATGCAGCATGGTGAATTTCCTGCATTTTTGATGGGTCTGGCTAAGCGAAGGTGGGAAAATATGCTGATAGGATTATATGATTCAGCTGTGAGTGAGTGTTGACAGGGTTAATTGTGATCATAAAATCTTGGGATCTGGTCAATTTGCCATCCTGCTTAGTGTAAAATGAGCTATTTCAGAAGCAGGAATAGGGCATTTCACTATCATCAGTATAGAAGAACCAGGAATGGAGCATGTCCTTTCGGCCCTGAAATCCCTGCATGTTGAACCTCCTCGATCCAGGAAGTAAAGAACTGTGACATCAGAGGAGTGGCTGAGGAGTAGCAGAAACAGAACCAATAGCCAGACCATGAGACAGAGTGTGGGCCTTCTGGCCCATGGAGACAGTACAGATAAGATGAGTAGGAAACTTGCCTGTGGAGTGGAGTGCACTTACTTGGGGTGGGGGTGGGGGCCTAGGTTATCTGACTCACTATTTGTACAGAAGGTTCTAATAGCCAGGGAGGGGCTATAGTTTATGAGGGACCCTCTCCTTCCACCCAGGGGTGACTCGGTGTTTCCAACAAAACCCAGGAAATGCTAAGCCATTGCTATGTATGATGCAAATTAGTATGATGTCACACTGTTATATGACCTGTAGGTCATATTTGGCAAGATGTCTTCTTTGTTCTGTATTAGGATATAAGGACCTCCCCACATGAGGGTAGGGAAAATGGAGCTCATAGAGGGAGAGGAACAGAGGCAGAAGAAAGAGAGAGATGAAGGGAAGAAAGCCCAAGAGAGCTCTGAGAGCTAGAGGGAAGAGGGCAAGAGACTACCTGAAACCCCTTCCTGTGCGCTGACTGCTCTTTTGCTGAATAAATAAATGAACCATTTTCCTGCTGCACCTTGAGTGTCCTTTTGACTACCTGACCCAGTGAACCTGTTGAGGTGTGGTGCTGACCTTTGGGTGGAGGCATGTGGGGGAGTGGTGTGCTCTTTTGACATTTATTGGAAGAGCTAAAAGTGCTTTGTAACATTGCTTAAGCAGGGCAGAAACTGTGGTTGAAAAGCCAACAACCAGCAGTAGCCTGTGGACATGGCTGGGAAGAGGCTGTTCTGACCAAAGAATTGTGTCCTGAGCATTTCTGATCCTGATTTGTATGCTGTTAAACTCACTAAATAAACCCCATATTACTGAATATTGTCTGTGAGTTCTGTATGACCATTGCAATGAATTACTATTGAACCCAGAGAAGTAGAGCGTTGCAGTGAAAGGGACAGTTGGCATTAGAATTGGTTTAAAAAAAAAAAAAAAAGTTGGAGGATGAAGGCATTTCTGACCTCCACTTCATAGGAATTAGCTTAGGGCTGATGAATTTGATTCTCCTTGCCCTCATGAAGCCAGAAGTGGGCAGATGCTATTCCCACACCATTCATAGACAAGCCATATGAGATATTGCATTACTTTGCAAAGTTCTTCCTGTTTGTGGTTACACATTTTCATTTAGTTGATTTAGAATTTGCTTTGTTCTGTTGTCAGTTGGGATTTATTTGGGAAAAAAAAAAAGAAGAAAAATTAAAATGCCAACAGAGAATTTAAAGTGCATAATAGCCTCTAAAATGAGAACAGCCACAATCAACAAAACTTCCATTTTAAGTCATGGTCAAAATTGGAAAGGAAAATTTAAAAGTATGATTTCCCTTTTTTCTTCCAGCAGGCATTATTAAATATAGAATGCTAAAAATTTCAGAAACAGTCTACTTTAACATGACTTAAAAAAAATCTGCTAAGATCATTTACAAAACCCAGAAATGTGGGGTAATCTTAGTACTATAATTTCATTTTACACTTTGAAAAATATTTTTTTGCCCAATTCAAAACTAGTTAAAAAATTACAGAGCATACTTATGTACCAATTCTGGCTAATTCTTTATCATTTTTTGTGTTTGGATGATTTGTTGAAAGTAATATCTTTTCATTTTCAAAAGTGATGACTTATTATAAAAGTTTGGAGAAAATAACAATATGTTATTAGGTATGGTTGAGTCAGTTCTGAATCATAGAGGCCTTATGCACAACAGAACACAACACTGCCCAGTCCTGTGTCCTACTTACAATTGTTATGTTTGAGTCAATTGTTGCTTCCACTATGTCAGTCCATCTTGTTGAGGGTCTTCCTATGTTTCTCTGACCCTCCACTTTATCCAACATGGTGTCCTTCTCCAGGGATGATCCTTTCAAAGTAGGACAGATGAATTCTCCCATCCTCTAGTCTAAGAAGCATTTTCACTGTACTTCTTTCAAGACAGATTTACTTGTTTTTCTGGCAGTCCCTGGGACTTTCAGTATTTTTTGCCAACACCATAATTCAAATGCAGTGATTGCTCTCTGGTCTTCCTTATTCATTGGTCCAGTTGTGAGGATTATAATTTTCTTTACATTAAGGTACATTCCATACTGAATGTTATAATCTTCCATCTTTATCAATAAGTATTTCAAATCCTCTTTGCTTCCAATAAGTAAGATTGTGTCATCTGTTATATCCCAGGTTGCTAATGAGTCTTCCTTCAATCCTGATGCCATGTACTTCTTCATATAATCCAGTTTCATAGATTATTTGCTCAGCATACAGATTGAATAAACATGATGAAAGTGTTGGGGACCGCAAAGCACTGAGATGCTGAGGCCCTGTGTCATGAACTAAAATCCAACATGATGGCCCTGCTCAGGATTGCCAGCCAGGGACCCTGAGGGCCAAGGAAGTGACCTCCTGATGTCCCGGGTTCATTGGTTTTTGCAAACTCACAGTTGGGCTACCTCTGTATAATTTTCTTTGGTCTTATTATTCATTCTATGCTTCTAACTCCAGTAATTGTAGCTTCTGAGAAAATGGTTTCTTATGTGCCTCCCTTAATGTCTTCACTGTGTTGGCAGTGCGTAGGGTCCTGGGAACAAATCTCTCTGAGGAACAAACTCTGGCCACCTGGCAAGCATGTCCAAACTGTTCTTTATCAAGTTATTCAGTTATATTTGATATTAACTTAATACATGAGCTTTTGATACCCATGGACAAATATTAAAACAAAAACCTTTTCTAAAGCCGAGGCTGTAAAAGTTCCAAAGGCAGGTTTGCTGGGATTCCGCAAAGAGGCTCTGGAGACAATCCACTCAAGGAATTCACTCAAAGTAGATTGGCAAATTCCGGAGTATTGTTCAAGGAATAATAGTGACAACCTCCTCAAATTGTCCCCAGGTGTAATCCATTAACCTAGAGGTCCTTCTTCCTCCTGAAAGCCTAAGCCAGGTAGCTGAAACAGCTTGACTCTCTTCAGATTTTTAAAAATCCTTTTCACCTTTACCCACTGGAGATTAAGTGCTATAGGTATGTTAATTAGCCTTGAGAAACTTGGAGTTGCTGCCTTAGGATTTGAACCAAAAAAGTAATTTATAACTGTTTGCTTGAATTTTTGGAAAATTAAGGATGTTAGATTATTAAGACAATTTGTGATGTATATTTTAGAATTTGTTCCTGTAAATCATTGTGTCCTGTTTTGAATGATTAATCACATTTCATTTCTGTACACTGTTTTAATAATCCCCATCTTCCTTTGTATAAAATCCCTCCCTGAAATAAAAGATGGATGCAGATTGAATTCTGCATGCATTACTGTCTGCAGGGCCATGATGCCTGCAATCCAAGGTCTGCCCGCCAGTCTTGCATCCACTCTGGTCTCGGGGTGTCTCTTTGTCTCTCTCGTCGTGTCTTTGTGTATATTCTTTTTCTGTCTCTGTCACCGCCAGATCTCCCTACTTCGTGAATCAAACTTCCCTGTCGAGGCCGGTCCCAGACATGAAAGGATGCAATCCTGACACATACCTTTTCTGATTTTAAACCATTCAGTATCTCCTCATTCATTCTAATGACTGCATCTTGGTCTATGTACATGTTCCTTCTGAGTACAATGAAATGTTCTGGAATTCTTATTCTTCACAATGTTATCAATATTTTGTTATGATCCACATAGTCAAATACATTTGTATAATCAATATAGCATAAGTAAATATCTTCCTGGTATTCTCTGCTTTCAGCCGAGATCCGTCTGATGTCAACAGTGATATCCCTAGCTCCACATCCTCTTCTGAATCTGGCTTGGATTTCTGGCAGCTCCCTGTCAGTGCACTGATGCAACCACTTTTGAATTAACGTCAGTAAAATTTCACTTGCATGTGATATTAATTATATTTTTCAATGATTTCCACATTCCATTGGGTCACCTTTCTTTGGAATGAGCACCAATATAGATTTCTTCCAATTGGTTGGCTAGGCAACTGCCTTCCAAATTTCCTGGCATAGATAAGAATGGGTGCCTCTAGTGCTGCATCATTTTGTCAAAACATTTCTATTTGTATTCCAGCAATCCACCAGAGTCTTGTTTATTATCAATGCCTTCAGCATAGCTTAGAATTCTTTCTTCTATGCCATTGGTTCTCAATCATATGGTACCTCTTGAAATGGTCGGACACTGACCAGTTCTTTTTGGTATAGTGATGGTGTGTGCTTCTTCCATCTTCTTTTGATGCTTCCTGAGTCATTTAATATTTTGTCCATTGAATCCTTCAATATTATAACCCAAGGCTTGAAGTTTTTCTTCATTTCTTTTAGTTTGAAAAATGTTGAGCATGTTCTTTGTCTTAGTTATCTGATGTGGCTATAACAGAAATACCACAAGTGGATGATTTTATCAACCAGAAATTTATTCTGTCACAGTTTAGGGGATTAAGAGTCCAAATTTAGAGTGCTGGCTCTAGGGAAGGCTTTTTCTTTCTTCACTTTGGGGAAACATCCTTGTTTCCTTTAAACATCTGTAGGCCAATTATTCCTTGAAGGTATCTCCATATATCTTGGCATCAATCTTTCCCTAGATGTATGAACTTTACAGAGCAGGGACCCCAGGTCCAAAGAACATACTCTACTCTGGGCTCTTCTATATTGGTGGTAGAATATCCTTCTGAGATTTGCTCACTTTTCTTTCTGTTTATATTTCAAAAGAGATTGACCTAAAATATAACCTAATCATATAGATTGAATCTAGCCTCATTAAAATCATAGAATTGAGAATTTATAATACATACAATAATTATAACAAACCACATCATGAAAGTGATTGCATCATGCTATATCTCATCATGGAAATGATGTTGTTGTTGTTAAGTGCCGTTGAGTCAGTTCTGACTCATAGAGACCCTGAAAAGTGGCTGTTCAGCTTGAATTGCCAACGTTGCGGTTTAAACTGACTTTGCAGTCCAGCGCATAAACCTGCAGCACCATAGAAGGACTCCGTGAAAGTGGTAAGTATGTCTTAATGGCTAAACCACTGAGAATCCTGGCCAAGATAAGTTGACACAAAATATTAACTATCATGTGCTTCATTTTGTTTTTTTAATTCCAGGTCTTTACACATTTCTTTAAAATACTTTGTCTTCTCGGGTTGTCTTTTGAAATTTTCTGTTCAGTTGTTTTACTTCATCATTTCTCCCATTTACTTTAACTTATCTGTGTTCAAAGCAATTTTCAGGGTGTTTTATTTCTCTCTTTTCCTTTAAATAATCTTTTTATTTATTCTTGTATGATGCTTTTGATGTCATTCCACCATTCTTCTGGTCTTCAGTCATTGTGTCTAGTGCATCAAATCTTTTCTTTAGATGGTCTCTAAATTCACTTGGGATATATTCAGTCATATTTTGGCTCTTGCAGAGTTGTTTCAATTTTCTTCAACTTCAGCCTGAACTTGCATATGAGCAATGATAGTCTGTTCCACAGTTCCACTGTCCTTAACCTTGTTTGGCTGATGATATTGCGATTCTCCATTGCTTCTTCCACCAGATTAATCAATTTGATTTCTATGTGATTCCATCTGGTGAGGTCCATGTGTATAGAGTCGCCTTTTATGTTGTTGAAAAAAAGATATTCACAATGAGTAAGTTCTATCATGCAATCTCCACCATTTCTAGCACCAAGGTCTTATTTTCCAATTCCTGATCCTTTCTCTTTGTTTTCCTTCTGCATGCCTTCACCAATAATTATCAATGCATCTTAATTTTATGTTTGATTAGTTTCAGAATGAAGAATTGGTAGAATTCTTCAGTTGCTTCATCCTTCACTTTGGTGATTGGTGCATAAACTTGAATAATAGTGGTATTAACTGCTCTTCCTTGTAGGTTTATTATCTGATCACAGATAGCATTGCACTTCAAGGCAGATCTTGAAATGCTCTTGTTGATTATGAATATGGCACCATTCCTCTTCATTTTGTGGTTCCTGGCACAGTAAACCATATGATTGCTTCATTCAAAATGGCTAATACTAGTCAATTTCAGCTAAGGGTCTAGGTACAGGTTCTTCATGAGTGCTATGAAGTGTTCTGGAATCCCCATTTTTTGCAATGTTATCCATAGCTTGTTATGATCTACACAGTTGAAAGCCTTTTCAGCCAACATTCATCTGACATCAGTAATGACATTCCTCCTTTCATACCTCATCCTCATCTGAATCTGGATTGAATTTCTGGCAGTTCCCTGTTAATGTACTGGTGCAGCCATTTTTGAATTATCGTCAGCAAAACTTTACTTGCATGTGAAATTAATGATATTGTTAGATGAGTTCCTCATTCCATTGGGTGACCTCTCTTTGGAATAGGCATACATATTGAATCTCTCCCAATCAACTGATCAGGTAGCTGTCTTCCAAATTTCTTGACATTGATAAGTAAGTGCCTTTAGTGCTGCATCAGTTTACTGAAAGATTTAAATTTATACACCCTCAATTCCTGGAGCCTTGTTATTCACCAATGCCTTCAGTGCCGCTTGGACATCTTCCTTCAGTACAATTGATCGTATGTTACCTCTTGAAATGGCTGAAAATAGACTGTTTCCTTTTGTGCAGTGACTCTGTTTATTCCTTGCATCTTCTTTTGATGCTTTGTGTATCATTCAATATTTTCTTCAAAAGTGCAAGTCAAGCAAGGCTTTATTGTTTCTGTCAGTTTGAGAAATGCTGAGCATTTTCTAACTCTTGGTCTTTGCACAGTTCACTATCAATACTTAACTCCATCTTCTTGAGCTGCTCTTCGAAGTTTTCTGCTAAGCTCTTTTACTTCTGCTGATATAGAGTCTGATATTATGTAACGTATTATCTTGGCAATGACATCTCATCACCTTTCCATGTTTAATTGGTTAGAACCAGGTAATCAGTTCTGGCCTCATTCAAGGGTACAAGATTATACCAGGACATACCAATAGGAATCAGTTTAGTGTGAGCCTGCTATAGTTTACTATTTTTGGAGTATGTCCTTCCATTCTTTTTTCCAATGATTGTGTACATGCATTATAAGTACAATATAAATTAAGTTTTTCATTTTCTCAATATGCTTTAAAAACCAGTTTTTAAATCGAATTTATATATGTAGGTCATACATATGTGTATGTAATACATATAGGCTTAAAAAAGTTTGTGGAAAAATTTATCAATGTTTCATGAACTTATTTAACCCCCCTGATATGTGCAATGTACCTTAAAACCACAATTTTTACAATAAAAAATAGAATATCAATTATAGTAGTCAAATTTATAATAGAAAAATTTAAATTTTATTTATCCTTATAATGTATTAGGAGTCCTGATGTGGCACTATGGGCTAATGCTCCAGACTGCAAGGTCAGTTTGAACTGAAAGGTTAGCTAGCGGTCCAAGCTTACCAGTCACTCCTTGGAGACCCTATACAAGGTTTTTATGAGTTGGAATTATTTGATGGCACTTAACTACAGCAACAACAACAACATAGTGTATTAAGATTATTTCCAATTTTTAACTATTGTAAGTAATTCTTTTATAGGAATACACCATAGAAATCTTTGTATATTAAACAAAAAAGTTCCTAGGATAGACCCAGGGCAATGAAATTACTAGGTCAAATGGCAAGAACCTTTTAGAGGCTCTGAATTTATATTCCCAAATTACCTATCAGAATGGCAATACCAGTTTAAACTCCTACTACTCCTCTAACACTTTTCCTATTTGTTAAGTGAAAAATAGTATCTAGTTTTAATTTTGCTGTTTTTTTTCTTTTTCTGTGAGTGAGCAGGACATTTTCCATATGGTGTATTTGCAATTTGCATTTATTTTTTTTTAAGATTACCTGTTCATCTGGTGTGGGAGGGACAGTGGAAGTACAGACAACCACAAATATATGTAAGTCTGACAAAGAATATTTGTTTTTGGTTTTTTACCTGTGCTACAAATATATCTATGAATGTGGCAGAGCATATAGTGGGTAAAGTTATGAAAATGTTTTAGGTATAACCAAACACCTGGAAGGAATTAGTCACTGGGCCTGGGACCTCAGGACCATAGTTTTAGGAGACACCATGGTCAACTGGCATGGCATAGTCCACAAAGACAATGTTCTACTACCTCCTATTTTAGTATCTGCTGGGGTCTTATTGGTCTCTTCCTGTCTGGAGGAAAGAAGAATGATGAAAATCTAAGACAAATGGAAACAATGAATTCAATGGACTAATGGACCATGTGAATATCATTCACCAGGACCCTGAGACCAGAAGAACTAGATGATTCCCAGCTACCATTACCAACTGCTCTGAAAAGGATCACGTTGGAAGGTCTGGATCGAGTAGGAAAAAAAAGTGTGGAACAAAACTCAAAGTTATAAAAAAGATGAGGCTTACTGATTGGATAGGGACTTGTGGAATTCTAAGAAATTACCCTTATTCATTTTTCAGGTCTGGAATGGAACTCATTTTGTGGTTCAGTAGGACTATAAGGGGAACACTGACACTAGCAAGGTTTGCAAACCTTATAATAACTAAGATCAAAAGGGTAGCATTTACTCAAGGATAAAATTCAGAAGGGTTATGAAAGAAGGAAGAATGGAAACAGGAAACACGAAAGTGTTATAAGCGATGTTACACTGAAAGGATTGCAATCAATGAGATGAGACAAACTGTGTATGAATTGTCAAATGTAAAACTGATATCTATTCTGTAAACCTTCACCCAGTTTTCAATAAAAAGTTTTTAAAAACGTTTCTGAGGAGCAGCTGGTGGGTTTGAATTGCAAACTTTGTGGTTTGAAGTCTGGTGTTTTGTAAATAGTGTTTTGTAGGTAAAATAAAAAAATTCTTGTATATTTGAAAATGCTTTCACTTTGATATTATATTTGATACATTATCATTTAAAAAAACTGAGTTGTAGCTATTTATCTTTTTTTTTTAATGAAAAAAGATACTAACGAATATGAGATGCATTACAGGAGTTCTTTTTCTTTTTTTCCCCCAAATTACTGGCAAATATTTCAAAATAAGCCTTTAAATATAGAGACAATATCAATGAATACTAGTACTTCATAACACTGCCCACTAATACACTAAAAAGTACAAAAGTTCACAACATATTGTAAGAAAAATTCATCAGGAATCTGCTCTGTTATATTGGAGGTACCAGACATACCATATGCTGTGTCTAGGAGTTGCTATGGCAACTACTTTTAAAATTTAAGAACAGGGTAAATTGTTGCCTAAAATCTCCATAACTTAGTGAGTCAATTAAAATCTTGTCAGAGTACTGCATTCCTTTTTATTACCTGGTAAGGCTTTATTTCTTGTAGTTCTTTAGGATGTAAGGGGTCAAAGAAGAATGTGCTAATTTCTGGCTATTTAAAGACAGTGGAGAAGAAACTGTTCTTTTTAGAATTGTTTTAGAATTATTTTTCTGATAAGACAGCTAATCTTTGATAAGGGAGATACAGAAATAGCCTCATGGAAGATGAACAAATTTGAGCTTGTAATCATAAAGATAAAGTTTTAAGGACTTGTCTAAGCTAACTAAAGCAAATGGATTTGGTCACCATCTTTTGGAAGGCGCCCTGGCAATGTAGTGGGTTGCGAATTAGGATGGTAACCCCGAGGTCAGCAGTTTGAATCTACCAGCCACTATGGGAGAAAGATGAGGCTATTTGCTCCTGTAAAGATTTACAACCTTGGAAATACTATGCAGGGTCACTATGAGTTGGAACGGACTCCATGGCACACAACCATTACCACCATGAACTTTTGGAGTTTATAGGCCAGGAATGAGAACCAAGGTTTCGTGTCTCCCATTATACTACCACACTGAAATATTTTCAGTTTAGTTATTTTTAGACAATAAACTTATTTTTTTATCAAGATAATACTTTTATTCATTTGAGTTTACTTAAATTTTCATGATAAAATGATCAGTTTGTAAAACTTCCATTAGTTTATAATTTTTGATGCTACCTACTGATTTCTTGTAATGCTAATAAAAGTTTTAACTGTTTTTGCCTCTCCTTATCCTCTGGAAACAGTTATAGCAAAAAACAAATATAAAATTGTGATTTTATAAAATATTACTGATTGCTGAAGCAAGTAGTTTCCTTTCTCATGTAATTTTTTGTTTTCTCCAGAGTTAATAATTATTTTTTAAAAAATTGCTATGTATCCATTGTTACACTTATTAAAAATATTTTTAAATATTAAAACTCAATTACAAGCACCGTGGCAGTTTCAGTTCCTACTCTAAGATATCACTCTTGAAGCTATCTTTCCTTTTTCTTCCAGCTAGACTAGCTGCTTTTCAGAATGCTGCAAGCTGTCCCCTGATACTTCTTTTCATTGTTTTCATGTTATTTGAGCCCTTGTTTTCTGAAATACGTGTCTTCTTCTTTCTCCTTTATTTTGGTCAAGTACACTGTCCCATTGTTGATATTAAGTGCTGCTGATTTGGTTCTAACTCATTTTGACCCAGTGTAGAGTTTCCGCAGGAGAAAGATGAGGCTTTCCGCTCCCATAAAGATTTACAGCCTTGGAAACCCTATGCAGGGTCGCTGTGAGTCGGAACCAACTCCATGGCACATAACCACCAGGGTTTCTGAGGAGTGGCTGGTGAGTTTGAATTGAGACTTTGTGGTTCAAACTGACTTTGCTGTCCAGTACTTATCCTATAGCACCACACCAGGATGCCACATTGTCCTACGACTAACTTATAAAATATTGTTGCTGTTAAGTGCTGTCATGTCGGTTCCAACTTATAGTGACTCTCTGTAGGGTTTCTGAGGAGCAACTGGTGGGTCTGAATTGCCAACCTTGTGGCTCAAAGTCTGGTGCTGACCTACAAAATAGTGTATTAGAGGTAAAACTGAAAAATACTTGCATATTTGAAAATGGTTTTACTTTGATATTATATTTGATATATTATTTGGGCATACAATTATAAGTTAGAAATGTTGTCTCAGAATTTTGAAGGTATTTGTTACAGTATTTTCTAGTACTAATATTGCTACTGTATAATATTCTCTTTATCCTGGTATTTGAAAATTCACCATAGTGAGCTTTGGTGGGGGTCTTTCCTCATTCATTGTTGTTGTTAGGTGTGTCAAGTCAGTTCCAACTCATAGCAAGCCTATGCACAACAGAAGGAAATACTACCCAGGTGTGTGTAATCCTCACAATTGTTATGCTTGAGTCCTTGTTGCTGCCGTGGTGTCAATCCGTCTCATTGGGAGTCTTTCTCTTTTTCGCTAACTCTCCACTTTACCAAGCATAATGTTCTTCTCCAGGGATTGGTCCTTCCTGGTAACATATCCAAAGAATGAAAGAGGAAGTCTCGCCTTCTTTGACCCCAAGGAGCATTCTGGCTGTACCTCTTTCAATACAGACAGACCTATTAGGTCTTCTGACAGTTCATGATACTTTGAATATTTTTCAAAACCATAACTCAAATGTATCCGTTCTTCCACAGTCTTCCTTATTCATTGTCCAACTTTTACATGTATATGAGGCTATTGAACATGTCATGGCTGAGTTCAGTCATGCACCTTAGTTGTCAAATTGATCTCTTTGCTCTTGAATATTTTAAAGAGGTCTTGTGCAGCATATTTTCATGTGCAAAATGTTTGAGTTACTGACTACTGCGTCCATAAGTATTGATTGTGGATCCAAGCAAAATGAAATCTTCAACAACTTAAATCTTTTCTCCATTTATCATGATTTTATTTATTGTTTCAATGGTAAGGATTTTCATTTTCTTTACATTGAGGTGCAATCCATATTGAAGGCTGTGGTCTTTGATCTTCATTAGTAAGCATTTTAAGTCCTCTTTACTTTCAGCAAGCAAGATTGTATCATATGAATATTACAGGTTGTTAGTCTTCCTCCAATCCTCAAGCCATGTTCCTGTTCATACAATCTAGCTTCTTGGGATCTTTTGTTCAGCATAAAGATTTATTCTTTATGGTGAAATAATACAGCTCTGGCACACACCTTTCCTGATTCTAAACCATTCAGTACCCCCTTGTTCTGTGAGAATGACTGCCTCTTGGTCTATATTCAGGTTCCTCATGAGTGTAATCAAGTGTTTAGGAATACCCATTCTTTGCAATGTTACTCATAAATTGTCATGACACACACAATCCAAAGCCTTTGCATTGTCAACAAAGCACAAGTAGATATCTTTCTGGCATTCTCTGCTTTCAGAGATCCACCTAATGTCAGTAGTGATATCCCTCTTCTGAATCCTCTTTTGAATCCAGCTTGAGTGTTTGCCAATTTCCTGTCCATGTACTGTTGAAGCCGCTTTTGAATTATTTTCAGCAAAAATTTACTTTCATGTGATATTAATAATGTTGTTTGATGATTTCTTCATTCTTTTGGGTAACCTCTTTTTGGAATGGACACAAATATAGTTTACTTTTAATTTGTTGGCCAGTTAGCTATCTATTAAATTTCTTGGCATAGATGAGTGAGCACCTCCTGTGCTGGGTCAATTTAATGAAAGATTTCCATTTGTATCCATCAATTCCTGTAGTCTTGTTTTTCACCAATACCCTCAATGCAGCTTGTACTTCTCCCTTGAGTAGCAAGGTTCTTTATCCTATGCTGCCTCTTGAAATGATTGAACATTGACCATTTCTATTTGGTACAGTGATTCTGTCTTTGTATACCTTCCATCTTTTTTTGATGCTTTCTGCATCATTCAATATTTTGCCCATAGAATCTATCAGTATTTCAAATCAAGGTTTGAAATTTTTCTTCAGATTTTTCAGTTTGAGAAAAACTAAGCATATTCTTCCTTTTGTGTTTTTTAACACCAGATTTTTGCACATTTCATTATACTTGACTTTGTCTTCTCAGCTGCTCAGTTCTTTTACTGCCTCATTTCTTGCAGATGCTTTAGCATCTATACTCCGGAGAACAAGTTCCACAGTCTTTTCTGACATATCTTTCTTTTCTTTTTAATGATCTTTTGCTTTATTCCTGTGTGATGTTACCGATGTCATCCTCAGCTATTCTGGTCTTTGGTCTTTAGTGTATAATGCGTCAAATCTGTTCTTGATATGATCTGTAAATAATTCAGGTTGGATATGTCAAAGGCCATATTTTGACTCTCATGGATTTGTTTTCATTTTGTTCATCTTCAGCCTGAACTTGAATAAGAACAATTGATCAATCTTTCTCTGGCCTTGTTTTGGTTGATAATCCTGAACTTTCCTATTGTCTCTTCTCACAGATGTAGTCATTTTCATCACTGTGTATTCCATCTGGTGAGGTCCATGTATATAATCAATTGCCTGTTATGTTTAAAAAAACTATTTGTGATGAATAAGTCATTGGTATTCCCAATTCTATCATGGAATTTCCAGTATCATTTCTATCACTAGGGCCATATTTTCCAACTACTAATCTTTCCTCTTTGTTTCCAGTCCTTACATTTCAATCACCAGTAGTTGACAATGCATCTGGAATGAATATTTTAGCAAAATTAGGCTGAAGAAGTTGGTAGAATTCTTCAGTTTCATCATTACCATCTTTAGAGGTTGGTGCATAAATCTGAATATTAACTGGTCTTCCTCGTAGGTATATGGATATTATCCTGCCACAGACAGCATTTTACTTCAAGGTAGATGTTGCAGTATTCTTCTCGATGATGAATACTATGTCTTCAATCATTGTGTAGACATGTTTTTCTCTAGAAACTCATGTTCTTTGGTTCTGAGTTTCTTGTATTATATCTGAGAATTTCCTCATCTTTCTTTGCTCTGTTCCCTATATAACATCTATTATGATGTAAAACTTTTAATACGAATTCTCAAAATTTCCTTTTATTTCTTTTGTTCAATTATTGTCTTTGGATAATGATGTTGGAAAAGAATATTATGTACACTACTAACTGCTAGAAGAATGCACCACTTGTCTGTCAGTTTGTTGTACTGTGGTGGCTTGCATGTTGCTGTGATTCTGGAAAATATGCCACAGGTATTTTAGAATACCAGCAGGGTCACCCACAGTGGACAGTTTTATGATGAGCTTCCAGATGAAGATAGACTAGGAAGAGGGAAAGATGGACAACATCTGAATATTTGGCCACTGAAAACCTTATGAATAGCAGTGGAAAACTGTCAGCACCAGAATATTGAATATTGAAACATGAAGAAGAGCACCAGAATTTTCTCAGATATAGTGCCAGAAGATGAACCTCTCAGGTTGCAAGGCACTCAAAATACGACTGGGGAGGAGCTGCCATCTCAAAGTAGAGTTGACAGTGATGACACAAATGGAGTAAAGCCTTTGGGACCTTCATTTGCTAATGGGATGCAACTCAAAATGAAGAGAAACAGCTGTAAATATCCATTAATAATTGGAACATGGAATGTATGAAGTATGACTCTAGAAAAATTGGAAATAATAAAAAATAAAATGAAAGTAAATATCAATAGCTTAGGCATTAGTGAGCTGAAATGGACTGTATTGACCATTTTGAATCTGACAGTCTCATGGTTTACTATGCTGGGAATGACAAATTGAAGAGGAATGATGTTACATCCATTATCAAAAAGAACATATCAAGATATGTCTTGAAGTACAACATATATCCATATGCCTACAAGGACACCAGTTAATACCACTGTTATTCAAATTTACACACCAACCACTAAAGCCAGTGATGATGAAATAGTTCTACCAACTTTTTCAGTCTGAAATTGATCAAAAAAGACATATTGATGATATATTGATCAAACAAGATATGTTGATGATTACAAGATATAGTGATGATATATTATATTACCTTTGTAATATAAAGATCGAAAACAAACAGAAAGGATCAGTAGTTAGATAATATGGCCTTGGTAACAGAAATAATGCTGGCGATTACATAACAGGATTTTGAAAGACCAATGAATTCTTCATTGCAAATACCTTTTTCAAACAAAATAAAAGAGGACTATATACATGGACCTCACTAGATGGAATACACAGAAATCAAATTGATTATATCAGTTGGATGAAATAGTGGAAAAGCTCCATATTATCAGCCAAAACAAGGCCAGGGCAGACTGAGGAGTAGACCATCAGTTGCTCACATGAAAGTTCAGGTTGAAACTGAAGAAAATCAAAACAAGTCCACAAAAGCCAAAATATGACATTGAACATATACCACCTGAATTTAGAGATCATTTGAAGAATATTTGATGCATTAAACACTAAAGACTGAACACCAGAAAAGTTGTGGGGTGACATAAAGAACATCATAGAGGAAAAAAGCAAAAAGTCATTAAAACAAGAAAGAAAGAAAAGACCAAAACGGATGTCAGAAGAGACTTTGAAACTTGCTCTCCATTGTAGAGATGCTAAAGCAAATGGATTACATGAAGAGGTAGAAGAGCTGAACAGAAAATTTCAAAGAGTAGCTCAAGAAGACAAATATTATAATGAAATGTGCAAACATCTGGAATTATATAGCCAAAAAAGAGTGATGCTCAGCATTTCTGAAACTGAGGGAATTGAAGAAAAAGTTGAAATCTCAACTTGCAATACTGAACTGTTCTTTGGGTAACATACTGAATGATGCAGAAAGCATCAAAAGAAGATAGAAGGAATACACAGTCACTGTACCAAAAAGAAATGGTAGATGTTTAACCATTTCAACAGGTAACATATGATCAAGAGCCAATGATTCTGAAGGAAGAAGTCCAAGGTGTATTGAAGGCATTGCCAAAGAACAAGGTGCCAGAATTGATGGAATACAAATTGAAATCTTTCAACAAACTGATGCAGCACTAGAGACACTCACTCATAAACGCAAAGAAATTTAGAAGACAACTACCTGGCCAACTGATTGGAAGAGGTCTATATTCCAAAGAGAGGGGACCCAACAGTATATGGAAATCTTTGGACAATATCATTAATATCTCATGCAAGTAAAATTTTGCTAAAGATCATTTAAAAATGGGTGCAACAATACATTGACAGAATATTTCCAGAGGTTCAAGCCAGAATCAGAAGAGGATGTGGAACAAGGGATATTATTTCTGACATTAGACGAATCTTGCCTGAAAGCAGAGAATACCAGAAAGATGTTTACCTGAGCTTTATTGACAATGCAAAGGCTTTTGATTGTGTCTATTATGACAAGCTGTGGACAACATTGCAGCGAATGAGTGTTCTGGAACACTTAATGGCTTATGAGGAATCTGTAGATTAAGAGGAAGTTGTTTGAGCTGAACAAGGGAACACTGAATGGTTAAAAGTTAAGAAACATGTGTGCCATGGTTGTATTCTTTCACCATATTTATTCTATCTGTATGCGATTTTCCCCTTTGTCATAGTTTTGTATTTTTAATCTCATGGATGTAAATCTCTTACTTCATTCAATATGTTGCCGGTGGTTGCTGTTGTTAAGTGCCTTTGAGTCAGTTCTGACCCATAGCGACCTTGTATAGGGTTCCCAAGGAGTGACTGGTAAGTTTCAACTGCTGAACTTGTGGTTAAAACTGACCTGACAGAGTCCTGGTGTGGTGCTAATGCATCAGACTGCAAAGCCATTTGAAGTGCAAGGTTGGTGGTTCAAGCTCACCAGCTGCTCCTCGGAAACCCTATACAGAGTCACTATGGGTCGGAACCGACTCAATGACACTTAACAACAACAACAACAAAGGGATTAGAGGCAGATAAAGAGAATGTACACAAGACTTAGTCAAGAGAGAAAACCTTTTAGAAACCCTAACCAAGTCCTGATTTGGCGCTGTGGGATAAAGCACTGGACCGCAAGGTCAGTTTTAACCACAAGTTCGGCTCTTCAAACTCACCAGTCACTCCTTGGGAACCCTATACAAGGTCACTATGGGTCAGAATCGACTCAAAGGCACTTAACAACATCGATCTCTTTGTTATCATTAGAAAAAGAAATATGTGTTTTGAAAATAAAAAAAAACATAAAATTATGAGATTTAAGTTCATTTAGTCTACTATTTATTCAAAGGAGCACTGGTAGTACAGACATTAAACACTGCTGTTAACCAAAAGGCCAGTGGTTTTAACAAACCAGCTACTCTATGGAAGCAAGCTGTGACTGTTTCTTTAAAGATTTCTTGCCTTAGAAACCTTATGGGGATGTTCTATTGTCCTATAGAGTCACTGTGAGTTAGGCACAGATGGTGTGGCTTTATAGGTTCAGCACTGGACTGTGAACCACATGGTTGGCAGTTCACACCCACCAGCTACTCCTCGCTATGAGTCAGAACTGACTAGATGGCACTTAACAACAACACAACAAATTCTTATTTAACATTGTTGCTGTTAGGTGCTGTTGAATTGGCTCTGACTAAAAGGTCTTTGTACACACCACAATGAAACACTGTCTGGGCCTGTGCCATCCTCACAATTGTTATGCCTCAGCCTAGTGTTGCAGCCACTGTGTCAGTCCAGGGTCTTCCTCTTTCTCACTGACACGCTAGCAAACATAAATATCCTTTTCCAAGGACTGGGACCTCCTGACAACATGTCCAAACTACATGACACAAAGTCTCACCATCTTCACTTCAAAGGAGCATTCTGATTGTACTTAGTCCAAGACAGATTTATTTGTTCTTCTGGCAGTCAGTGGTAATTTTCATATTTTCCACCAATACCATAATTCAAAAGCATCCATTCTTCTTCAACCTTACTTACTCATTGTCCATCTTTTGCATGCATATAAGGTGATTGAAAATGCCATGGCTTAGGTCAGGCCTACCTTAGCTCTCAAGAAGATAGCTTTGCTCTTTGACACTTGAAAGAGGTCTTTTGAAGCAGATTTAGCAAATTCAGTTAAGTGGTTTGCCTTCTTGACTGATGCTTCCATGAGCATTGAATGTAGATCCAAATAAATTAGATCCTTGACAATTTCCATTTTTTTCTCTTTTATGGTAATGCTATTTCTTTGTCAAATTATGGGGATTTTTGTGTTCTTTAAACTGAGATGTAATCCATACTGAAGGCTCTATTCTGTGATTTTCATCATTAAGTACTTCAAGTTTTCTTGGTTTTCAGCAGGCAATATTGTGTTGTCTGCATATCTCAGATTGTTAATGAATTTTCCTCCAATCCTAATGCTGCATTCTTCAAATAGCCCAACTTCTTGGATTATTAACTCAGCATACAGATTGAATAAATATATTGAAAGAATACAACCTGGATGCACACCTTTATTTATTTTTTCAGGGTTACCTGATCTCCTCTGTATTTTTTAGAAACATTTTATTGTGTTGTTTTGTGTGTGCAGGTTTACAGAGGAGGTCATCAGTTTTACATTCAACAAATCATACACTTTGTTGCATCTCCATCATTGCAATCCCTTCCATTTAACAA
>NW_006408535.1:18638144-18723845 GCF_000296735.1 Chrysochloris asiatica
GAGCATCTTCAATTTTTATCACTCTCATTAACTTCATACAGTGAGAGAACAATAGTTGTACCTCAGATGGCTTCTCATGAGCTTTTAAGATCTCAGTGGCTACTCACAAAAATAGGATATAGAACATTTTTGGGAACTATGTTTTGCCAATTGACCATGGTGTCTCCTGAGACTATGGCCCTGACCTCCCAGACCCAGCAACTCATTGCCTCAAGTTTTTGGGTAATGTCTAGGATGTTGTCATCATTTTGTACCCTGTATGCTTTACCACATAAAGAGGTGTGCCTGTACCAAGGGTAAATCCCCATGTACAACTATCCTCTGTCAAACCCTTAAATATTTGTAAGTATACTCCAACTCTCTCTACCATACCCATTCAGCCTGTGCATCTGTCCATGTATCTACCAAAAGGAGACTGTTGCTTCAGGGTTGTATATATAACAGTATTTACCTCTCTCCTCTTCAATCCTTGGTTTCTTTCCTATGTCTTTACCTGTCTTCATCATTCTTCTGCCAACCTCCTTCTTGTTGTATATTGGTTTACCTGTCACCCAAGTAAACATATGTCTACCCTCTAGTCAGCGAATTACTCTTCCTTCCTTCCCACCCCTGGTAAACATCAAAGAATGTTTCTTTTAGCATGAACAGTTTCCTTGAGTTTTTATAATAGTTGTATCATACAATATTTGTCCTTTTGTGATTGACTAATTTCACTTAGTATAATATCCTATAGATTCATCCATGTTATGAAGTGTTTGCAATTTCATTGTTATACTTCAATGCTGTGTAGTGTTCCATTGTGTGTATGTACTGAAGTTTGTTTACTCGTTTTTCCAACGATGAGCATTTAGGCTGTCTCCATATTTTTGCTATTGTAAATAGTGCTATGGTGAACATGGGTGTGCATATATCTACTAGTGTTATATCCTGGGTTTTTTATGCCAAATAGAGGGATTGCTTGGTTATACAGTATTATTATTTCCAAGTTTTTGAAGAAACACCATACCATTTTCCACAGTGGCTGCACCATTTTACAGTCCCACCAGCAATGTAGGAAGGACCAAATCTCTTCAAACCCTCATCAGCATTTGTTGTTTTCTGTTTTTTGTTTTTTTTTGAACTTCAGTATTAATGCTGGGGTGAGATGATATCTCTTTGGATTTATTTGCACTTGATGTACACCTTTCTTGATTTTAAACTGCTTAGTATTCCCTTGATTTGTTTGAACATCTGTCTCTTGGACTATGTACAGATTTTGCATGAGCACAATTCAGTGTTCTGGAATTGTTCTTCACAATGCAATCCATAACTTATCATGATCCATGCAGTTGAATGCCTTTGCATAGTCAATAAAACACAAGTAAACATCTTTCTGGTGTTTTATGCTTTCAACCAAGATCCATCTAATGTCAGCAATAGTATCTTTCATTCTAGATCTTCTGAATGCAGTTTGAATTCCTAGCACCTCCCTTTCGATGTGCTGCTGCAAAATCTTCAGCAAATACTTAACAAAATTTCATTTGTATGTGGTATCAATGATACTGCTTGGCAATTTGCCATTTTTCTTTGCAATGCGCACAAATATGGATCTCTCTCAGTCAGTTGGAAGACTGACTGGAAGAGGCCAGGTCATTGCTTTTCACATTTCTTGGCATAAGTGAGTGCCTCTAGCAGTGCATCAGTTTGTTGAAACATTTCAGTTGATGTTCTATCAGTTCCTGAGGTTTTGATTTTTGCCAATGCCTTTAGTGCAGCTTGGACTTCTTTGTTCCTTATCATCTGTTTTTGTTCATATACCTCTTGAAATGTATTAGCGCCTATCCATCCTTTTGGGTACAGTGACTCTATATTTCTACCATCAGTTTTTGACGCTTTAAGTATTTTTTCCAGGGGAATCCTGCAATGTTGCAAGTCAAAACTTGATTTTTTTCTTCAGTTCTTTCAGTATGAGAGATGCGGAACATGTTCTATCCTTTTGATTTTATAACTTCAGTTCTTTGTACATTTCATTGCAATTCTTTACTTTGTCTCCTTGAGCTACTTTAAAAATTTTTTCTGTTCAGTTCTTTTACTTCATCATTTCTTCCATTTGCTTTAGCTATGTATGTCCACATGTCTGTCAGTTTGTCATGTTTTGGTGGCTTGCATGTTGCTGTGATTCTGGAAGATATACCACCAGTATTTTAAATACTGGGGCACCTATGGTGGAGAGGTTTCAGCAGAGCTTCCAGACTAAGGCATACTAGGAAGAAAGAGAGACAGACCACTCTGAAAGGTTAGACATTGACTACCTTATGAATAGCGGTAGCACATTGTCTGATATAGTGCCAGAAGATGAGTCCCTCAGGTTGGGAGGCACTCAAAATATGACTGGGAAAGAGCTGCTTCCTCAAAACAGAGTTTGCCATAATAGTGGTTACAGCAGAACTTTAGAGACCCTCAGTGTCTGATAGACCCTCAGTGTCTTCTCAAAATGAGAAGAAACATCTGTAAACACCCATTAATAATTAGAATGTGAAATACACAAAGAATGAAAACTGGAAGTTGTAAAAAATAAAATGAAATGCATAAAGATTGATATCCTAGGTATTAGTGAGCTGACATTGACTGGTATTGGCCATTCTGAATTGGACAATCATGGTTTTCTATACTGGAAACAACAAATTGAAGTGAAATGGGGAGGCATTCATTGTTAAAAAAGTTTTTCAAATTCTATCTTAAAGTACAATGCTGTCTGTAATAGGGTAATTCCATTTCAGACTGAAGAAGTTGGTGGAATTCTTCAGTTTCATCATTATTGGCTTAGTGGTTGATACATAAATTTGAATAATAGTCATATTAACTCTTCTTGCTTGTAGGAATATGGATATTATCCTATCACAGACAGCATTGTACTTCAAGGTAGATCTCAAGATGCTCTTTTTCACAATGAATGCCATGCCATTCTTCAATTTGTTATTCCTGGCCTAGTATGTTATATAACTTTCTTATTCAAAATGGCCAGTACCAATCCGTTTCAGCTCATTAATGTCTAGGATATAAATCTTTATGTGTTCCATTTTGTGTCTAACAACTTTCAATTTTCCTAGAGTCTTACACCATATATTCCACACTCTAATTAGTAATGGATATTTGCAGCTGTTTCTTCTCATTTTGAATTGTGCTCCAACATCAAATGAAGATCCCTAACCCTTGCTGCATCTTGTCAGTACGGTTGATTCTACTTTGAAGAGGCAGCTTTTCCCTAGTCATATTTTGAATGCTTTCCAACCCAAGGGGCTTATGTTCTGACACTGTATCTGACTGTGTTTTGCTGTTATTCATAAGTTTTTCAGTGGCCAATTTTTTTTCATAAGTGGATCACCAAATCCTCCTTCTTGGTCTCTCTTAGTCTGGGAGATTTGCTGAAACCTGTCCACCATGGGTGTCCCTGCTGGTATTTGAAATACCAGTGGTATAGCTTCCAACATCACAGAAACACACAAGCCACCACTGTTAGATGACTATTTAACATTGTATTTAACATTGTAAGAGAAAAAAATACTAACTATTGCAATATGTTTAAGAGAATTTTTTTTAAAAAAAAGGAAGTTACTAAATGACTGATTATACATTTTACCTTTATTTTTCACAATGTGTACATGTGCTCAAAACTTTTAGCATGCTTATAGTATTCTATACTCTTTGGTAAAAGTAAAAATCGATTGCTGTTAGTTGGCACTTTTTGCCCATCATACAGTTTTTTATCTTTTTGTAAAGCATCCTATGCAATGTCTGTACTGAGATTTTTAGGTAGTTATTTCCCTATGTAGTTATCTTCAGTGGTAATACCTGGTCAACTTCTTTTTCTAAGATACTCTATACAATCGAACGAAAGGTCAAGGAGCTCTGGTAGCATAGTGGTTACGAATCGGGCTGCCAACCTCAAGGTCAGCAGTTTGAAACTACCAGCCATTCCGTGGGAGAAAGATGAGGCTTTCTGCTCCTGTAAAGATTTACAGCCTCAGAAACCCTGTGCAGGGTCACTATGAGTCAGAACCTACTCCATGGTACTTAACAACAATGAAAAGGACAGGGCAAATTAGTTACAAATATTCATATAATTGAATATAAAATGAAATATTTCTTATAGAAGGCATTATAATAAACCGTTGTTAAGGTACTATTAAACATAAAAATCCCTGCCTCTAGTCAGTCTGAGCATGAATAGATTAATTGTGGATTATATTACATAAAATGGAGGGAAATGCTTTCTAATGTATATTACAAATTTTATTCATTTTGCTTCTGTAAAATTCTGGAAAAATGTTTTAAATGAATCTGTTCCTATGGTGGTGGTGGTGATGTGCTGTGAAGTTGGTTCCATCTCATAGTGACCCTGTACAGGTTTCTGAGGCTGTAAATCTTTGCAGGAGCAAAAAGCCTCATCTTTCTCCCTGGAACAGCTGGTAGTTTCAAACTGTTGACCTTGAGGTTGAGCAACCCTATTCGTAACCACTACGCTACAAGAGCTCTGTATGTGTTCCTATAGTGATAATCAAAGAAAGTGTAGATTTACAGATGTGGCAATCATTCCTATATCCATCCCCCGCCCCCAGCACTTAGACTTAATTTCACCTTTAAAAGGACTAAATTTAACAAGAAATATTTTGAAAGTGGTTATTTATTCTCTGAAATTAATTTTTTAACTTTTTAGAAATGAAAGATCAACTTCTATTTTCATTAATTGTTTTGATAGGTTTACAGTTGGCTTCATTGTAAATGTGTGATATTAAGACATGACTCTCTTTTGAACTCTATTTAAAAATTAACTGAATTAGTTCTCTCTACTTTTCTTTGGTTTGATCAATGCAAAGGGTGCATCTCTCCAACTGTAGCTGGCAATACAGAGACCCACTGTTTCTCCTTATTCTTTCCCTAGAGATGCCTTCTTGGGTCCTCTGTTAAGTATTTCCCAGGTACATGCATCATTTGGGTATGTTGAATGGATGTACAGCAGTAGAAATGGGAAGAAATAGTAAGTGATAAGGCTGAATGTTGGTAAGTGTGTATTCAGTGTATACTCAAGAGACATTGTGGAATTTCTGGCTCTAGGAAAATCTTGAGCAGTTCATATTTACAACAGGATCAGAGTACCTTTGCTGTTCTGAGCAAGCAATCTCAGGCTATGGACTATTCATAGTTGGGTTATTTTAAGCAGATATTTTCACCTTCTCCATGCACTTGGCACTTGTCATTTGTCAAATGGGGGGTAATGCCTATCTTAGAGCACTGTTTTGAAGATCATAATTAGCTAATGGATTTGAAAGTACTGCAGTAAGTTAAAAATGTTCTACAAACGCAGGGCATTTAACATATTCTTCAAGGGTTTTGTACTATTCTAATGGGTAGGAGGTGTGCCTGCTTGGGCATCCTGCTGTTCCCCACAGAGATTACTGGGTGTTTTTGGTCAGATAACATGAAATTGCATATGCCTCAACATAGGGATGGGAACCCTAACACTATAGGTAAGTTTATTTTTTCTTTGTTTTGTTTTCTTTTGGGTTCAGAGCATCTGCTGACACAGTTCTTTTCGAAAATGTTTGGAAGAACAAAGGACTTTCCATATTTAAGAAACCCGGGTAGCACTGTGGGATAGGCGTTGGGATGCTAAACACAAGCTTGTGATTCAAACCCAAGAGAAAGATTAGGGTGTCTGCTTCTATAAAGATTTACAGTTTCAGAAGCCCTACATAGGGTCACTATGAGTCATATGGAATCAGTGACAGTGAATTTGGGTTTTGTTTTCTTGTTTTATATTTATGCCAAGAGTCCTGGCAGCCTAGTGGTTAAGAGCTTAACTGGCAGTTCAAATGAAGATTTACAGCCTTGGAAAGCCCATGGAAGGACTCCTACTTTCTTCTAAAGAGTTGTTAGGGGTTGGAATTGATTTCATGACAGTGGGTTTGGTTTGGGATGTTTAAGCAGGAAGGGCCATGTTTTACCCCAAACCATCCCTTCTTATTCCTTTTCCCTTTTCCCACCTTCTTTTGAAAGAGTAATTTCTTCCACATAATC
This sequence comes from Chrysochloris asiatica, assembly GCF_000296735.1. NCBI lineage: Eukaryota > Metazoa > Chordata > Mammalia > Afrosoricida > Chrysochloridae > Chrysochloris > Chrysochloris asiatica. The sequence continues at coordinate 18,644,202 of NW_006408535.1, forward strand.
AAATCTATAAAAATGTTTAAGTTTAGGGTGGAATACTAGGGTTCAACAATCACAGAAAAGCCTTTTGCTAAGAGACTTCTGGCAATTTTTGTTGATACTAAGTGCCAAACCTGGACACAAACTGGTAAGAACAGCTCACATAGGTCACTGAAAACTCAGATTCCTTCTACTTTTCTGCTCTGTCATCTATAGCATCGCTTCCTGGGGAGGTTGATTTTCTGCACATTTGAAGGCTTCAGCAGTTCTAAGCTTCCTATCTAGATCTAGTTATCTGCATGGTAATTTGAGAAACTTTCTCTTTTGAGAGTCTTTTTCAAATGATGAATGCTTTTCCAGAACCTCCCATTAGACTTCCCATCACATCTCAATGGAGATTGAAATGTGACAATTTGAAACCGATAGCTCAAATTAGAAATGGGTCACTATGACTTAGACACATCATCTTGCTGCATTAACTACAATCACCACTTGAAGCATGATGTTTGACTAACTTTGAATTGAAAATCCTGTAACTTTTCAATATTGGGTTCAAATTCTCCTTTGATTGCTAGATATAGTAAAATTCTGCAATTACACAGTTGATAATGATGTAAATTCATATGTAACATAATGACAGTTCTTAGCTTCTGAGGAAGAAGAAGGAATGTAGAGTATAGGGTAGGGTAGGGCTGGGTGAGTATGTCTAGGAAGTTCTTCTGGGGAAGCTGAGGTAAAAGGTAGACCTCTATATTCTCAATATTTTTCTATCTCATTTCTTTTTATCAGACTTATTAAATGGATGCCAACCAATAAGTGCATTCCTTTTCTCTCAATAACTGTCACTTTTCTCTCAATTCTAGCTAGCAATGGAGTTCCAAATCATCTCTACTGAAATAAAAAACAAAAACTTACAATAGAAAATTTTCATAGAAAACCACTGCCAACTGTTGACAAGAACATAGTAAGGATCAAGATGAATTTTTAAATCCAGAGAAAGATTCCCTTCCAGGAACTTTTGGTTGACTAGCCATTTCTGGTCATTTCATTGACTTCACAATAATGCAAAGTGTATTTTACATGTTTAATATTTCATATTTCATTTGTTGCACTATAACAGAAATTATCTACATTTGGTTCCTGGTCTTCATACTGGTTGGTGTGGTACAGTGGGAAGAAGCCTTCCAAGGCATAGTTGGAGACTTTTGTGATCCTTCCAATGTATCTCTCAGAAATATGAATTGGGTGAAAGAAGAGGAGTTAACCGGACAGAGAAAGAACAAAGAATAAAGGTTCAGAGACTTTGGGATTTTGCTACAGAGATGTTATCAGAAAAAAAGAGACTTTATTTTAGAGTTTCCTTCTGAATATACACAACTGTGAAGAAAGAAACCATAATTAACCACTGCCAAAATATTTTAAAAAGCAAGAAAAATGTCTGCCAACCAATGGAAAGCTGTTTAAGTATGGAAGTAAATCATCCAGCTTATACAAACTGTTGAGCAGAAAATAACTAGGTAAAAATGACATGTTTTATTGATTTATAAGAAAATGTTTGAAATATTCTCCATATTTTCATCCTTGATAAAATATCTGATTTTTATACTGTTACAGGACAAATAGAACACAAAGTTGTAGTTCATTTCATGTGTGTGCTGAGTTTCAAAATTAAGTATTTTAAAGTGAGCTTTATTAAGATAAAATTTACATAACAAAAATTACCTTATTGTAAGCATACATCAGTGATTTCTGGTAAATTTATTAAAAATTAGGTAACTCTTACCATGACCCAGCTCTAAAACATTTCTAGCACCAAAACTACCTTTGTGTCTATTTACAATCAGTTATCACTTACCTAAAGCCCCAGGGGAGTGTGGTGACTCTGTACATTAAGCACTGGATTGCAAACCATAAGGTTGGCAGTTTGAGCCCACTGGTGCTCCATGGAAGAAAGATGAGACTTTTGCTCCTGCAAAGATATACAGCTTCAGAAACCGTATAGAGTCGCTATGAGTTGGAACTGACTTGACAGTACTTAACAACAACAAAGCTCCAGGAGCCACTGATCTGCTGTCTCTATAAATTTGCCTTTAAAATTAAAAAAATTTTTTTTTACATTTCATATAAATGTAATCGAACAATATGTCATTTTTGGCATCTGGGTTCTTTTATTTAGAATACTGTTTTAGGGCTTTATCCAAGTTGTAATGTGTATCAGAAGTTCATTATTTTTCACTGCTCAGTAGCATTTAATTGATAGATACACCACTTGGTTTTTCCATTCTACAATTAATGTAGATTTGGATTGCTTCTGGTTTTGGGCTATTATGATTAATGCCACTGTGAGCATTTTTTGAACATGTTTTTATGTGGATATATGTTTTAATTTCTCTTGCGTATATACCTAGATGTGGAATTACTAGTCATTATGGTAGTATGTGTAGTTCCTGGGTGGTATAAGCAGTTAACATGCTTCCTGAAAATCAAAAGATTGGACTTTGAGTTCACTCAGGCACACTTCGGAAGAAAGGCCTGTTTCCAAAAAAAAAATCAACCAGTGAAAACTCCAGGAATTGTAACTGACTTGAAAGTAACTATTTTTAATGGTATTTTGGATTGAATTGTACCCTCCCCCTCTCCTCACAAGGAGCTCTGGTTGCGTAGTGGTTATGTGTAACTACTATGCAACCAGAGCTCCTTGTGGTCAGCAGTTCAAAACTACCAGCCATTCTGCAGGAGAAAGATGAGGCATTCTCCTCCAGTAAAGATTTATAGCCTCAGAAACCCTACACAGGGTCACTCTGAGTCAGAACTGACTCCACAGCACACAATCACCACCGCCTCCTCTCCTCACCCTATCAAATATTGAACTCCTAACCTTGTACCTATAAATACGAACTTATTTGGAAATAGGGTTTTTCTTTCGTTGTATTAATGGGCCATACAACAGTAAGATGGGTCTTAAACCTAATCTTTTCTAAGTGGCGTCTTATAAAAAAGAAAAACAGGGAGATACACACACATACATACACACACGTGGAGAAGCCATACCATGGAAAGATCCATTAAAAGCAGCTAGGGAAGACCTATGGTTACAGTAACTCAAAGAGATAAGGATTTTCTACTAGAGTAGAAAGATAGAGTGCCTAGTCCTGCAGATATATTTGTGGTATTTTTTGTTATGGCAACACTGGGTAACTAAAATGTAAGATAACTCTGGTGTTGTTAAGTGCCATCAAGTCATTTCCAACTCATAGTGACCAAGGAGCAGCTGGTGAGTTTGAACTGCAAATCTTGAAGTTAGTGGAACAGTGCTTATCCTATATCACCACACGAGGACTCCATGATATCTCTAGATTTACTATTTAAAGAAATGCCAAACTGTCTTCCAAAATGGCTGTGCCATTTCAGATTCTTACCAGCAAAGCATGAAAGTTCTAATTTCTCAATATACTTGCCAACATAGCTAATATTATCACTCTTTTTGATTAGTCATTCTAATGTGTGGGTATGGCATTTCACTGTGGTTTTAATTTGCATTTTCCTAATGACTCATGATGTGATTGCTTCCATGTGCTTATTAACCATTTGTATATAAAGCTAAGTTAGAAAACATCACTAAAAAATTATACAAAAATATCAAAATATTGTTTCTTGATATATAGCCTCCATGGTGGTCTATATTCTTCTGAAGGCAGTTGTTTCTGTCTCTTTGACCCTTCCCCAAAGAGTTCGGTGCTCTCACCATGTAAACAAAACAGCACAGCAGCTTTGGCATCCTTCAGAGACTCAAATCAAGTCCCTTTTTAATGTTTATTGGGTTGAGGGAATAAAAAAGTCTGAAGGGTCAAGATCGTGGCTATAGGGTGGATGGGGTAAGGTGTTCCAATGAAATTCTTGTAGGACCACCTTTGTTACCTTTGGAGAATGAGCAGGTATAGTTTTATGAGGGATAAAAACTCCTTGGCACAACTTTCCTTGCCTTCTTCTCACTAGCATAGTTTTCAATGTTCTTGAAACTTTTTCCTAATTAGCCCTTATAATCGTCCTGTGCCCTTTGCGAAAATCTATCAAGAGCCCCCTTCGGAATTCCAAAAAATAGTCATCATAAATTTCTGAGCTGACTTCTTTAACTTGAATTTACCAGGCCCACCAGATCACTTCAGAAACCATTGTTTTGATTGGTTCTTTTTTTACTGAAGGCAACCTAACGAGACTAGGAAGGAGCTCTGGTAGCGTAGTGGTTACGAATCGGGCTGTGAACCTTAAGGCCAGCAGTTCGAAACTACCAGCCGCTCCGAGGGAGAAATATGAGGTGTTCTGCTCCCGTAAAGATTTACAGCCTCGGAAACCCTGTACAGGGTCACTATGGGTCGGAACCGACTCGACGGCACTTAACAACAACAACAATGAGACTAGGATGAGTGTATTATTGAGTAACTGCAGTCATCCACTGATCACAGACAAGTTTAAATATGATTTGTTTGGAATAAACCTGTATATGCATGGGAGTCCTGGTGTGGCACTATGGGCTAATGTGTCAGACTGCAAAGTCGTTTGAACTGCAAGGTCAGTGGTTCAAGCTCACCAGCTTCTCCTTGGAAACCCTATACAGGGCCACTATGGGTCGGAATCGACTCAAAGGCACTTAACAACAACAACGTGCATTAACTGGAACCATGGTTGTTGTTGTTAGGTGTCATCAAGTTTCTTCTGGCAGTCCATGGTGCTTTTAATATGTTCTTTTCCAACACCATCACTCAAATGTATCAATTCTACTGTCTTCTTTATTTATTGTTCAACTTTCACATGCAAAGAAAGCTATTGAATATACCATGGCTTGGATCAGGTGTACCTTAGTTCTCAAACTGATATCTCTGCTCTTGAACACTTTAAAGAGATCCTGTGCAGCAGATTTGCCTAATGCAATACCTAATTTGATTTCTTTACTGCTGCTTCCAGGAGTGTGGCTAGTAGATATAACCAACATGAAGACTTTCACAGCTTTAATATTTATCATGATATTATTTATTGGTCCAGTGGTGAGGATTTTTGATTTCTTTACATTGAGGTGCAAGCCCTACTAACAATCGTGGTCCTTGATTTTCATCTGGGAGTATTTGAGCAAGCAAGGTTGTATCATCTGCATATTATAGATTGTTAATGAGTCTTCCTCCAATCCTGATGCCAAGTTCTGCATTTAATCCAGTTTCTTGGATTGTCTGCTCAGCATACAGATTGAATAAGTATGGTGAAAAAATACAACCCTAGTACACACCTTTCTGGATTTTTAACCATTCATTGTCCCCATTGTTCTGTTCAAATGACTGCCTCTTGGTCTATGTACAGGTTTCTCATGAGCACAATTAAGTGGAACTCTTACTAGGGTTTTAATTTTTTACTTACCTGTGTATTTTCTTTGGTAATATCTCCCTCAACCCCAATCTTCTGACTATTTTTAATTGATCTGCAACAATTCTTTATATCTCCTGGATGCAGGTTTCACCGTATCCCCAACCCCACCCCCACCCCCACTGCCCCCAAGGTGCATGATCAACAAAAATAGATGGGACAATATTCACTTATATGTTTTTCTTGGTTGTTCATTTTAACAGAAAAGAAATTGTAGGATGTCGGAAGTCCTAACTGTGGCTAATCTTATAAAAAAAAGATGAAGAGAAACACAAGTTTGACTTTCAAATCTATTTAAGATGGATGTTGTTGTTGTTGTTAAGTGCCATCGAGTCTGTTCCGACCCATAGCGACCCTGTACAGGGTTTCCGAGGGTGTAAATCTTTACGGGAGTAGAAAGCCTCATCTTTCTCCCACGGAGCGGCTGGTAGTTTCGAACCGCTGACCTTAAGGTTCGCAGCCCGATTCGTAACCACTACGCTACCAGAGCTCCTTAAAATTAAAATTAGTCAATCGCAAAATGCTAAAAATTCCATAAGACCACTGTTACAGAAAGTTAAGAAAAGGTTTTCTTGATAAAAGAAACATTCTATAACCAGCCTTTATTTCTTTTGTATTCCTCTTTGTGGCACTATAGGATAAGCACTGGACTGCTAACAACAAGATCAGTGGTGCAAACCCCCCACTAACCAGGATTGTTGGCTCAGAACTGACTCAACAGCACTTAACAACAATAATAACACAACAAGGGTCTTTGGATGTGATGATGTGGAATTGACTTTTATTGTATTTAATTTGTTTAATAATAACATAATCTGAGTTATTCTTTGTAAAGGTAATTCTTTGAGTAATCATGTGTATGGGTGGGAAACCATGGAAAAAGAAGAGGCTAAGGAGCTCTGGTAGCGTAGTGGTTACGAATCGGTCTGCGAACCTTAAAGGTCAGCAGTTCTAAACTACCAGCCGCTCTGCGGGAGAAAGATGAGGCTTTCTGCTCCTGTAAAGATTTACAGTCTAGGAAACCCTGTACAGGCTCGCTATGGGTCGGAACCAACTCAACGGCACTTAACAACAATAAGGTCAGAAGACCCTGATGGCATAGTGTGCTATGCATTGTGTTACTCACCAGACGTTCCAGGGAAGAAAGATGAAGCTGTCTTCTTCCTTAAATATAGTCTCAGAAACCCAGGGAAATGTTCTGCTCTGTCTTACACAGTTGCCATGAGTCCGAACCCACTCATTTGTCAGTAGGTTTGGGCTAAGGTAATCAAGGCCAAATGATTCCTGCATTTTAGTGAACATCAGACTCACCTGGAAGTATTGTTAAATAGATGATTGAGCAGGCTTCCAGAATTTTAGATTAAGTAGGGCTGGAGTTGAGCCTGGGAATTTGCATTTCAAACAAGTTCTCTGGGGTGATGCTGGTGCTGGTAGTTCACTTTGCAAACTATTGGTCCAGGCAAAGGAAATAAACACTTGAACTAGAATTGTGGTAATAGTATTGGGAAGGTATCAGAGTGGCAAAATACACATGCCCCACTGATTTCTAAGATACGGCGTATAACGCTGGAAAACCAAGATGACAGAATTCCTACTTGGGTGATTTGTGGTCCTGTTAGTGGAGGTAGACGTTTAGTTGGAGAGGTAGGATGGTGATGAATTTGTTTTGGACACTAAAGTTAGGATGCTAGAATGCTATTTAGGTATATATTCTCAGCAAGCTTTTGAAAACGTGGGCTTCTAATCTGTGAATGGGTGGGATAAGAAACGGAATTTATTAAGCCACCATGGCAGAGGTGAACTTGAACTACGCAAATGGCTGACAGTTATAGTGGGACGAGAGAGGTACAGAGCAAAGAACAGAAATGTGGAGCTACTTACCTTCTGGAAATCAGAGGCTCAGCAAACAGAAGAGCGGCTAGCAGAGTGCGGTGTTACAGTGTGGAACGGAAGAGAAAGGGTTAGCAAAGGGTCAACAGGACTTTTTCCTGCAGAACAAGATAAATGACCTCCTAGTCATTAGATGGAGTCCTGGTGTGGCGCTGTGGGTTAATGTGCCAGACTGCAAAGCAGTTTGGACTGCAAGGTCAGCGGTTCAAGCTCACCAGCTGCTCCTTGGAAACCCTATACAGGGTTGTTATGGGTTGGAATCGACTCGACGGCACTTAACAGCAACAAGTCATTAGATGCTGTGATGAGGAGGCTGGCTATCAGTGATCTTGAAGAGAGAAATTTCAACAAAGTAGTGGAGCAGAAAGAAGATTATAAAAGTTAAAGGAGCAAGTAAATGGTTGCTGTGGGATACCACTGGGTTGATTTTGACTCATAGTGACCCTATGTGATAGAGTGGAACTTGCCTTTCGGATTTTCTAGGCTGTAATCTTTACTGAAGCAGCTCTCCAGGTCTTTACCTGCAGAGTAACCAAATAAGAAGTTAAAACAATAGAAATTCAGAAAGTGGTATTTAAAAAGTCACGAAAAGTCAGTGAGTTCATATATGTTCCTTTGGACAGAGGGGACTGACTTCACATGTTAAGAAGTTAGTGTCTGAGAATTTGGTAAAACCAGAGAAGAGCTGTGCATAGTCATGAGAAAGAGAGTTATGGGTTAGTAAATACAAATCCTGTTGATCATACTTAAGAAAGATGTGTGGGTAGAAAGTAGAAAGAGGGGAAAGAAAAGGAAGAAACATGTGTCATTGAGGGATGGTTTTCAGATCTTCTAATAGGGAAAGCATTGTTGTAACTGGTTACTTGGTGATAAAAGGATGGAATTTTCATATTGCCAGAATTAACTCTTATAAATACTGAATTCTTAAAGACACCGAAATTAACCAGCACTTTATTTCACTGTCAATTGTAGCTCCCAGGAGCCTAAAATGTGCAACAAGCTAATTATTACTGAGATACTCTCAGCATTACTGAGATTTTTCTCAGTACTCTACATATAGTAATGTGATCTGAGTTTGCAAGTACCACTGTTATTTTCCAAAATGGCTGAGAAATGAATATAGATAAGAACCATAGAAAACACTCACATAACCACCCACATGAAAGAAGAGTTCAGATTTCGTTCTTATAAAAACAAACAATATAGAAAAGTACTATGCTATCATTTTCACCCCCTTCCCCTCTTTTAGGACATTTGAAGCAATGGTTAGAACATATGTGATTTCACACCGGACCTTGTGTTTTTTTTTTTCCAGACACAGAGGCGAAAATTCTTTAGCCTAAGTGCTTGCTCAGTGTACATTAAAGAACTGTGTTCACAGTATAGCTGATAGCTAGTGGAAATGAAATAATCTGTATTGACACATTTGGAAGTTTCACATCTTTTCCCACTTAACATGCTAACGTGATAATTGCTAGACTGATGATTTTTCCAGTGACACATCTCCCTTTGTCAATATTTAGACCTGTGTATAGAAAGCTTATCTAACACACCTGGCTAATTTTCACTTCATTTAAAAATAAATGGAACATGTTTAGCTTGCAGGGTTAGAACAACAAAAAAAGCTTTCATAAATAATTTTCTCAAAACACCTTTATGATAATAAGAAAATAACTCTAAAATGTTTTTTCATTAAATATATTTGATAAGATTTTAAAATCTTAGCTAGAGTACTCCTACTCCTCACTTCTCGACTATCTCATTATCCAACATTGTTCATATACAATTTTTAAAAATCTTCTTGTTAGGTGCTGTTGAGTTTTTTCTGACTCATAACACCCTTATGCACAACAGAAAGAAACACTGCCTGGTTCTGCATTTATTCACAATCGTTGGTACACTTGAGCCCAATGCTGTTGCCACTGTGCAAATCCATCTCATTGGAAGTCTCCCTCTTTTTCACTGACTCTCCACTTTACCAAGCATGATGTTCTTCCCCAGGGACTGTTCCTTCCTGATAATATGTCCAAAGCATGAGAAACAAAGTCTGGCCATCTTGGCTTCTAAGAAGCATTCTGGTTGTACTTCTTCCAACAAAAGGTTATTTGTTCTTCTGGCAGTTCATAGTACTTTTAATAGTCTTCTCTAACACCATAACTCAAATATATCAATTCCTCTATGGTCTTCAGTATTCCTTGTCCAATTTTCACATGCATATAAAACTACTGAAAGTATCATGGCTTGGGTCAGGCACACCTTAGTCCTCAAACTGACATCTTTGCTCTTCAACAGTTTAAAGAGGTCTTGTGCAGCAGATTTATCTAATGCAATATGTCATTTGATTTCTTGACTGTTGATTTCATGAGTGTTGATGGTGGATCTGAGCAAAATGAAGTCTTTGACAACTTCAATCTTTTTTTCCATTTATCATGATGCAATTTATTGGTCCAGTGGTGAGGATTTTTGTTTTCTTTACACTGAGGTGCAACTCATGCTGAAGGTTGTGGTCTTTGATCTTCATCAATAAGTACTTAAGTCTTCTTTGCTTTCAGCAAGCAAGGTTGTATCATCTGTACATCATAGGTTGTTAATGAGTTTTCCTCCAATCCTGAAGCCATGTTCTTGTTCATGTAATCCAGCTTCTTGGATTATTTGCTTAACATATAGATTGAATAAACCTATTGTCTGACTATTTTTTGCATTGACGATGTCTGTATGTCTGACAGTAAAAAGCACTGAGCTGTGAGGAGAGAATAATGCAGGCTGTGTTGGTTAAGCTGTGTGTCAACTTGGCTGGGCCCTGATTCTCACTGGTTTGGCAATTATGTAATGATGCAATGTGCCAGTTTTGTAATGATATAATTTGCACATAATGAGGTAGTCACCCTTCATTTAGTGATATGATGTGGTCATCCTTCATTTTTGCATAATGTTTATTTTCCCATATCAACCTGGTCTTTGGAACAATACCATACGGGTAATTGAAAAGTATGTGCATGCATTAAGATAATTTTATGACTTTTGAGACTTGGTTATTAGGAAAATTCTTTGGGAACTCAGAAAATCTCTTGTAATATTCACAGAATATTTTTCATAGCTGCAAAATCCAAAGTAGAGATCACAGAAATCTCTATTTTGGATTTTGCAGCTATGAAAAATGATCTCAGAGTTTGGTTTACTTACTGCTTTGAAATGCTCCTCTTGTAATCAATCATTGTAAGACATTACAACTTTGATCACTCAGAAGAATCTTGGTTTTAAGTTGTTATTGTTGTTAAGTCTCATTGAGTGGTTTCTGACTCATTGTGACACTGTATAGGATTTCCAAGGAGCTGTTGGTGATTTTGAACTGCTGACCTTTTGGCTAACACTCCAGTGCTTATCCTACAGTGCCATACCAAGACTCAGTTTTAATGTGATGTCTTGGAACTGAAAACTTATTATAGGAAAGTTTTGCTAGGATAAACTCAGGTGATCTTGAGCTCTCTAAAGGACTCTTTAAGACTGTGAGCCACCTAAGAAGAAAAGATCATAAGAAAGCTTTAACTACATTTTTTTTTTCTTTCTAAGCTGGCTGTGTGGTCCTTATTTTTTTTTTACTTGAGGTTTTTTGTTTGTTTGGAAAGCAGGAGTTTCAATTTTACATATGAATCCCCAGGACAGCAGAAGTGCTGCTGCTATTACTTAGTAGCTTGTGAGAATGACAAAGTGGAGGGTGCTAGGGCTGGAAATGCCAATTCCAAGAAGCTAAGGAGCTCTGGTAGCGTAGTGGTTACGAATCGGGCTGCGAACCTTAAGGTCAGCGGTTCGAAACTACCAGCTGCTCCGCGGGAGAAAGATGAGGCTTTCTACTCCCGTAAAGATTTACACCCTCGGAAACCCTGTACAGGGTCGCTATGGGTCGGACCCGACTCAACGGCACTTAACAACAACAACAACAAGGTGAATGGAGACCTTCAGCTGTTGTCTGGTTGGTTTGTCACCATAATGTATTTGGGGTCTTGATGTCCTTCTTACCTCCCAACTTCTTCTTCCCTTTTCATGAAATATAATTGTGTTTAAAATGTTAGCTGGGCTTTTCTTTTTAAAAGTAGAATTGTACTGACAGTAACTGAATTAACAGTATTGTCAGGCTTTTCTAGTTTTAAAAGAGTGCTTCAGAAGTACAGAAGTTAAGGTCTTTTTCATTGTGTATAGGCTAACAATTTCCTAGCTTTCTAGTTTGCTATCCTGTTGCATTAGAAGCTCTGGTAGCGTAGTGGTTACGATTCGGGCTGCGAACCTTAAGGTCAGCGGTTCGAAACTACCAGCCGCTCCGCGGGAGAAAGATGAGGCTTTCTACTCCCGTAAAGATTTACACCCTTGGAAACCCTGTACAGGGTCGCTATGGGTCGGAACCGACTCGACGTCACTTAACAACAACAACAACATCCTGTTGCATTAGAGTTCAGTATCTTTGTATTACAGGTTAACATTCTGTTTACATTTGCTTCTCTCCCAAATTCCTGCTGAAAACAGCAATAAAAGTTATATAGCTGAATTTTGCGTACAGACAGAAGACATAATGAGAACAACATTTCTCATAGGAATTCAGTTCTACATTACAGGTTTCATTGGCAGACTTTCAGAATAAAAAGCATACTTCCAATATATTGAGCTCTTTCCCCTCTCTTCTCTTTCAGACTAGATTATAAAGTCATGCACATTAATTCGATCTTAACTTGCCAATAGAGGAAACAAGGTTATTTAAAACCTCCAAAGATTTAAAGCAAAGGTCCAAGAAGTCATTAATAAAACCAGTTTTGCTGAGCCTGCAAGATACAGTAAAATTAATGTTTTAAGTTAAAGAATAAAGTTAGAATTTTAAATTAAAGTTGAATGTTTAGGTAATATTAGTTATTCTGAAAAGTCAGGAGAGAAAATGACAGATATAGCTAATTCGCCCCCCTCTTCATAAAGTGTAAACTTGCAAGCAGATGTACTAGCTCTTTAAGGACAGTCTATAAAATGAGGACCATAAAGTAAATTCTTACTGTCTGATTCAACATATTCTGTGAAAAGGGATTCTGTTATACACATTCTTCTAAAACTGTGTCTACTGTTTTTGCTGTTAACCTCATGACTATGATACCAGGTAACTAAAAAAATGCAACACTTCTAATTCCCCAGTCAACTAATGTAAAATGACATTCTTTAAGCGAAGCAGGTTCCTGGCATTTCTAATGAACAGGGCCTCCTTCCCTATTGACAATTTTGGCAAAGTAAAATCAACAATGAAACTATGTGCAAGGACTTCCTAAAAGTTGATTTTTGATTGGAACAATGCAGATCAGGTACTTTAAGTAAAATGAAAATGAAGTAAATGTAAGTATTATAGAAATGGTCAGTGAGGAAAAAGAATGCCATACTCTGAATGAATTTGACTGTGTGTCAAAGACAATATTTTTCATACTATTACAGAACGTAAAAAAAGTTCTTACTTTTTCTTATTTAAAGAAATGACCAAGCTCTTCCTATAGGCAAAATTATGTAGGGGAACTCAAATGATCATTACAAAATTCCTTAGTGGATAGAGAATCTAGTAAGTGGAACGATGAATGAAATATTCATGAAATGTTTAATGGTAGCAACAAGCCAATGATCCAGCCTTCTGATGGGACACTGGTTTTATCAGTGGGCACAAAATACTTGAAGTCCTTTGCTTATTGTTTCCTCTGTCCTGGACAAAATTTGGATACAGTGATGTCACTAGGGAGGTAGAGAGGTGTGGACTGTCCTGGTGATACAAGGGTCAAAGGGAGTGACATCAAAATTACAATCTTAAAATTTCTGTGCAGTAATTCATCAGAAATTAATTATTTTAATAAAAATATCCTTTATAATAATAAAACATTTTCCCCAGAATTAAAAAGACCTTCTAATTGTGAATTGGGTGACGGTTTACCAAGCAGATCATCAGCTTTACGTTCAATAATTCATATACATTTTGCTTCAACAGGAACATTTTTTATAAGCCCAGCTTATATGTATTAATATATTCACAAAACTCTGTTAATTTACTTTTTGAACCTTCTAATTTACTGTGGTCAAAACTGTCATTAACAATCCCAATGATACTTCAAATCATGTGGTTCCATCTGCGTGTGCTATAAGTACACACTGTTGTTTTCATAGCTGCTGGTGTATTTATAGTCACTAATTTTGTCAAATTTTCTGGTGTTTTAGCTACAATATTGTGATAATTAGTATTTGTGAACCTATATCAAAACTTTTTTGAGAATGAACTAGTAATTAAAGGAAAAGATGGAGAAAAAAAAAAGCTTCCACTCAGTTGCTAATAATGCTGTAACTTAAAATGTTGTAATTCAAAGTAGAAAGATTTTACAAAACAAGTTTATTACTAGTAGTCATATAATCCAAGAACTATTACGCTTAAGTAATTTGCAGCTATTTTTACCATACTAATCAGAAAAAAAACTTACACAAAAAGCATCTACACAAAAGAAACCCATATACTAATTAGGGTTTGTTGCTGTTGTTAAATGCCGTCAAGTCAGTTTGGACCTGTAGTGAATCTATATAGGATGTATAATTTTCTTGAGTTTTTTTTTTTTTTTTTTTTCTGTGTGGGCCTTTTCGTGAGTGATTTTTTTCCCTGGTGCCATTTATTATGCATTATTCTATAATTAAAACTGACCATAAATTTAGTAAGGATTCTGTGTGATCTGGTAAGGAAGGGAGGAGGTCCTGGGGTGGTGGTGACACCTTAGTTACCACAATGGGTGATATAAATCCTAGTAATTCCACTGCTTGGAAGAGATCTGCTTGGAAGAGATCCCTTTGGTCATTTGTCCCTTTTAGCTAGTTTGCCCTTCCCCCTACATTCCCTACGTTCTTTCTTTAGATGAGTTTTATCTTTCAATCAATGTGCCAGAGGGATTAAAAAATTTTGTGGGAAAATGCCATTAAAAAGATAATGGAGTTTTACCATGAATTTTTGAAGCCCCCTTGCATAAGTATGATAGCTATCTGGTTCCTTGAATTGATATTACATTTTTACAGTTTGGGCTGTTTTATGTTGGACCTGTCATTTAATTCTCTAGTTCTTGAACTCTGTCCTATCTTATAAGCTTAAAAACCCAAAATCAAAGCAATAGCCATTGATTCGATGGTGATTTCTAGAGCTCCTAGAGGGCTCTCTAGCAGCATCTAGAACTCTCTAAAGGGCAGATTCCTGATAATAGATATGCTAATTGTTGTTGTTGTTAAGTACCTTTGAGTTGGTTCTGACCCATAGCGACCCTGAACAGGGGTTCCGAGGCTGTAAATCTTTACGGGAGCAGAAAGCCTCATCTTTCTCCTGTGGAGCAGCTGGTAGTTTCGAACTGCTGACCTTGCGGTTTGCAGCCCGTTTCGTAACCACTACACCACTACGCTATAGATACACCTTCTTTCCGGGTCAGGGGTGGGTCCCATAACAGATGATTCTGTTGCAGGAGGTAATTGAATTATGCATTGTAACCTATTGCTAGAGAGTATTTTCATTTCAGTTTTTGAATAGATAATATACTTCCATGGTTCAGAATTAATAGAATATTAAAAGATATATAGTAAAAAGTCTGTCACCTGCTCTGGGCCCACATCTGCTGTTTCTCCCACCTATCAAAAGGTAACCCTAGGCCACTGAGATATAGACACCAAAATTAGATTTGATATGCAGGTCTGAGAGAAAGAAGGAAGAGTTTCAGAGTACACCATAGCTCTAAGATAAGTTTAGCCAGGTCATTGGGGAGTCTTTAAGCAAAATCTCTTGTCAAAGGAGTTCCCTGACTTGTCACTTGGCTCAGTCATTGTCTGGGAAATTGACCTTCCAGAAAATACAGATCCAAAGGAAAAGCATCTGGAGCCATATGTCATTTATGGTCCTTGCTGCAGCAGATCTGAGTGGCATAGTTCAAAGCCACTACCAGTTGACATAGAGTTGACTCTAACCATGGCTACTCTGTGTGTGCCATAGTAGAATTATGTTCCATAGAGTTGTGAAAGGCTGATTTTTCAGAAATAGATACATCACCAGGCCTTTCTTTTGAGAAGCATCCCAGTGG
Organism: Chrysochloris asiatica; assembly: GCF_000296735.1. Classification (NCBI taxonomy): domain Eukaryota; kingdom Metazoa; phylum Chordata; class Mammalia; order Afrosoricida; family Chrysochloridae; genus Chrysochloris; species Chrysochloris asiatica. The sequence continues at coordinate 18,659,585 of NW_006408535.1, forward strand.
GCTTAACTACCAACTTCTAAATTGTTAGCAGCTAAGCTGTTAACAATTTACATCACCCAGGGATTCCTCCTTTATATTTAGCTTTTAGTTGCGTGTGAATTCTTTCAAAGCACCTTATTACACATATAAATGAAGCATTTTCTTATTTTGCATTTTGCTTCTTTTTCATTATTTTTTAACCTCTAAATCTTGGGTCACTATAGGTCAGAACCGACTCGATGGCACTTAACAACAACAACAAAAAATCTTGGGTATCATTTTTATGTCAACACATTCGGAATAAATTATGTAAGAGCCTGGATTCAGAAAAGCATGTGAAATTAGGGATATCATTGCCAGCATCAGATGGATCTTGGCTAAAAGCAGAGGATACCAAAAAGATGTTTATTGTGCTTTATTGACTATACAAAGGATTTCCATTGTGTGGATCACGGCAAGCTATGGATAACATTGTGAAGAAAGAGTATTCCAGAACACTTATTTGTGCTCATAAGGAACTTGTATGTAGACTAAGAGGCAGTCCTTAGAACAGAACAGTGGGAATACTGAGTGCTTTAAAATCAGGAAAGGTGTGTGCCATGGTTGTAGTCTTTCACCATATTTTTTCAGTCTGTATGTTGAGCAAGTAATACAAGAAGTTGGATTATGTGAAAAAGAATGTGGCATCAGGATTAGAGGAAGACTCATTAACAACTTGTGCTTTTCTGATGCTACACCTTCGGTTGCTCCAAGCGAAGAAGACTTGAATTGTTTACTGATGAAGATCAAAGACCACAGCCTTCAGTATGGATCACACCTCAATGTCAAGAAACCAAAAATCCTCACAATAAATAAAATCTAAATAAATGAAGAAAAGATTGAAGTTGTCAAAAACTTCATTTTGCTTGGAGCCACAATCAACACTCGTGGAATCACCAGTCAAGAAATCAAATGACATATTGCATTACCTTCATTGACAGCCATTCAAGTTGATTTCATGCCAAACAATGCTGCTATAGCTACACTTGTATAGATATCATTTTGTACGCATGTAAATATTTCTGTAGGATAAATACCAGAAAGAAACTGTTGGGTAAAATGATATATACAATTAATTGAGGTTGTTTTTGTTAAGTGCGGTGGAGTCATTTCTGACTCATAGCGACCCTGTATTGTGTTGTCAAACTGTTCTCCAAGGGCTTATATTTATGTACACTCCTGGTGTATAAGAGTGTATATTTCCCCACAGAATAGCCTGTTGAATATGTTATCAAATGACTGTATTTTTTGTGTGTGCCAATTTGGTAAGTGATAAATGGTAACCCAATATAGCTTTTGACTTTTTTTTAGAATTATTTGCATTTCTTTCTCAGTAAGCTGGATCTTCTTGTACTTTGTCTATTTTTTAATTGAGTACTTTGTCTTTTTCCTATTGATTTAATTTATTAATTTAATATATATATACACACACACACACACATATATATAATTAGTCCTTTATCTCCTGTAGAGAGAGATGTGTGAATCCTTTATAATATAGCTTGTGATACTTTCCTGTTTTTTACTTGTGTTTCTACTTTGTATATGTATTTTTTTTCCACAAAAATACACACATAAAGTTTACACACACTTTTAAAAGGATTTTTATGAACTTAACTTTATCAATTATTTTAGGAGTAGCTTCTGAATTTTGAGTCATAGTTAAAAAGACCTTCCTTATTAGAAGGATGGAGTCCTGGTATGGCACTGTGGGTTTATACACTGGAATGCAATGTTGGTTTGAACTGCAAGGCTGGTGGTTCAAGTGCACCAGCTGCTCCACATAAGCCCTATTCAGGATCACTATGGGTCGGAACTGACTTGACAGCCCTTAACAAAACATGAGAAGGATATAAAGAAAAACTCCTAAGTTTTCTTCTTGAAGTTGTCAAAGACTTCATTTTGCTTGGATCCATTATCAGCACTCATGAAAGCAGCAGTCAAGAAATCAGATGAAATAATTGCATTAGGCAAATCTACTGCATAAGACCTCTTTAAAGAGTTCAAGAGCAAAGATGTCAGTTTGAGGATTAAAGTGTGCCTGACCCAAGCCATGGTATTTTCAATAGCCTCATATGCATGTGGAAGTTGGACAATGAATGAAAAAAACCGTAGAAGAATTGATGCATTTGAGTTATAGTATTGGAGAAGAATATTTAAAGTACCATGGACTGCCAAAAGAACAAACAAATCTGTGTTGGAAGAAGTACAACCAGGATGCTAATTGGAGGCTAGAAAGATGAGATTTCATCTCTCATACTTCAGACATATTGGAAGGGACCAGTCCCTAGAGAAGTATATCATGCTCGGTAAAGTAGAGGTTCAGTGAAAAAGAGGAAGATCCTCAAGGAGATGGATTGGCACAGTGGCAGCTGAAATGGACTTCAGCATGACAACTGTGAGGGTGGCACAGGATTGGCATTGTTTATTCTGTTGTGCATAGGTTTGCTATGAATGGGAACTGACTTAACAGCACCTAACAAACAACAACCTGCATTTACATGATTTATCATTTACATCAAAATGTTGAATAGATTTGGTTTAAAGAGTAAAATATGAATCCAGCACTGTTCTTCCACACCAGGTCTATCCCAACTCAATTTATTGAATGAAACTTTCTTTTTTAATCAAGTTTTGAGGTGCTACAGTTTTGCTATATTTTAGATTATGCTACATTCCCTTATGATTTTGGTCTAGTTCCTCTTGTATCCATTGGTATATTTCTTTATTTATATGTTGGCATCATACTTTTTAGAGTCCTGGTGTGATGCTGTAGGATAGGCACTGAACTGCTAACCACAAAGTTGGCAGTTCAAAGCTTCCATGTGCTCTTTGGAAACCCTATACAGTGTTGCTTTGAGTTGGAACTAACTTGATGGCACTTAACAACAATAAAAACAACAGCATACTTTTTAAATTATTGGGGATTTGTAAATTTTGATACTTGGTAAGACTAGTCCTCCCTCATAGTTCTTCCTTTTCATTGATTCCTTGACTATTCCAGTTGCTTATTTTTTTTCCCAATGACCTTTAGAATCAGCTGAATTTACTTAAAAAAACAAAACAAAAACAACAAGCAAATACAACAGAACAACTGGTTTGAATTTTTGTTAGAATTCTGATGAATTTATAAATTAGGAAGAATATCACATTATCATATCAGGGATTTGTGTTAATGATTATTTTCTAGTTGAAAATCTTACTTCTAAACTCAGGAGATATTATACTATATTTCTAAACCACTAAAAGAAATACCTGGTCATTAAACATGTTAAAATATAGTTTTCAAAAAGACATAATCATGATTTTTATGGGTATGTAGAATAAGCACATGCCAAAGATTTTATTCATCCCATAAGGAAACCAGTAAAATGTTAATTTAGCTTTAAGAAGCTAGGCATATATAGGAAATTTCATAGATTATGGGTTATATACAAAATGAGTTAATGTCCAACAGGACCATAACTCTTTGTGAAAAGAAAATATTTTTATATTTACTGAACAGGCCACCTACACATTCACCTCTGGTCCCACAGCTCTGGAAAATAATCCAGAGACTATAAAGACAAACCCAGCACTGCACTGAATGAACACCCTATTATTTTTGTTTATTTCCAAGTTTTAGATTAAAAAAAAAAAAAACATATTAAATAAGATTGTTGGCATTTTAAAATTAAAAATTCATTTGATTAATATTATTATTATTGTTTTTTTACTTGTCATAGGTAGTTCCTTCTCTTTGATGGGTTATTTCCTTTGAGATATTCTTTATGTTGAGAGGTAATCCATACTAAAGGCTCCAGTCTTTGATATGCATCAGTAGTCTTCCAAGTCTTCCTCACTTTCAGCAGGCTAGGTTGTGTAGTCTGCATATTGCAGGCTTTTAAAGAGTCGTCCTCCAATCCTGATGCTGCTTTCTCTCTTAGATAGCCTATCTTCTTGGACTATTTGCTCAACATACAAAATTGAATGTTGTTGTTAAGTGCAGTTGAGTCAACTCCCACTTATATTGATTGGCCTTGTATAGGGTTTCTGAGGAACAGCTGGTGGGTTTGACTGCTGACCTTGTGGTTTGAAGTCCAGTGCTGATCCTACAGCACCACAGAGTACAACCCTAACGCATGCTTTTCCTGATTTTAAACCATGGATAAAATATTGAAGTTGTCAAGGATTTCGTTTTACTTGGGTCCACAATCAACATTCATGAAAGCAGCAGTCAAAAAAACACATGACATATTGAGCAAATCTGCTGTGAAAGATATCTTTAAAAGTGTTAAAAAGCAAAGATGTTACTTTGAGGGCTAAGGTGTGCCTGACCGAAGCCATGGTATTTTCGATTGCCTCATATACATGCAATACCTGGGCAATTAATAAAGAAGACTGATTGTGAATTGATGACTTTGAATTATGGATTTGGCAAAGAATATTGAATATATCATGTACTTTCAGAAAAAGGAACAAATCTGTCTTGGAGGAAGTTCAGCTAAAATGCTTCTTAGGAACAAGGATGGCCAGACTTCATCTTATGCTCTTTGGACACATTATCAAGGAAGATAGGCCTCTGGAGAGGGACATCGTGCTTGGGAAATTAGAGGGCCAGCAGAAAAGAGGAAGACGGTTGATGGCATGTACTGACACAATGAACTCAAACCTAACAACAATTGTGAGGATGCCTCAGGACTGGGAAGTGTTTGTTTGTTTGCTTAAAGTTTTTTGTATTGAATGACTGAAGGCTTACAGTGCAGAGCCTCAGTTTACATTCTGCAAATCAATGTAATGATTACAATCTTTTTTATGCACCTTTTTTTGAAGTACACATACCACATTGAAAACACATATTCATTTAAATGTCCAAAAGGCACATTTTGTAAGCCAAAGCATACTGCTTTTCTTAGTCTTTGGGCCTATAGTTCTCTGCTGCTCTGTGTTCTCTATGCCTTTGCCACTATCTCTGTTGTCACTGCTTTCTGGTTTAGATCCCTCGTCCTCTCATGTTCTTCCCTCTTGATTGTCCTAGGGTCCTCTGTTCCTGAAATGATAGATTAACTGCTCCCCCGTTTTAATTGTGCTTCTTTTACGTTTATAGTTGTGAACATCGTGACTGGGTAGTGTTTTGTCTAGTTGTACATAGGGTCACTGTGATTGGAACCTACTCAGTGATACCTAACAACAGTGGTATTTCTTGGACAGGAAAATTAATGAAGACATTGCATTCACTTAAAAAATATTTATTGTGTTGAGCACTGTTTAGGTTTTTAAAATACATCAGTGAAAAAAACAGAGAAAGCGTCTGTCTTTATAGGCCTTACCTTGTATATGATGATATGGATAATAAATAATAAGTACAACAAATTAGCAAAAAATATAGTATGTGAGAAGTAATAAGAGAACATTTGTTGTTGTTAGGTGCCTTTACATCGGTTCCAACTCATAACAATCTTCGGCACAACAGAATGAAACACTGCCGGGTCCTCTCCTCTTCACAATTGCAGTTACACTTGAACCTGTTGCTGCTGCCACTGTGCTGCTCCTTCTCATTGGGGGTCTTCTAATTTTCACTGACCCCCCCCCCACTTTACCGAACATGATCTCCTTTTCCAGGGACTGGTCCCTCCTGATAATATGTCTGAAGTATGAGAGATGAAGTCTTGCCATCATGGTTTCTAAGAAGCATTCCGGTTTTATTTCTTCTAAGATTTGTTTGTTTTCTGACAGTCCATGGTACTCAGTCCAACCCCATAACTCAAATGCATCAATTCTTTTATGGCCATTCTTTGTCACTGTCCAATTTTCACATATATATGAGGGTACTGAAAATACCATGACTTGGGTCAGGCACACCTTAGTCCTCAAACTGCTACATTTGCTCCTGAACATGTTAAAGAGGTCTTGTGCAGCATATTTGCTTGTTAGCAATAAGGCATTTGATTTCTTGATTGCCACTTCCATGAGTGTTGAATGTACCATTGTACCATTGAAGTCATTTTTGAATTATCTTTAGGAGAATTTTACTTGCATGTGGTATTAATGTTATTGTTCACTGATTTCTGTATTCTGTGGAATCATCTGTCTTTGGAATGACACAAATATGGATCTCTTCCAATTAGTTGTCCTTTACATTTCTTGGCAGAGATGAGTGAGTGAGTGCCTCCAGTGCTGCATTAGTTGAAGGATTTCAATATGTATCCCATCAATTCCTGGAACCTGGTTCTTTGCCAATGCCTTCAGTACAGCTTGGGCTTCTTCCTTCAGTACCACTGGCTCTTTATCATGTGGTACTTCTTGAAATGGTTGAACATCAACCATTTATTTTTGGTACAGTGATTGTGTATTCTCTCCATTTCTTTTGATGCTTTCTGCATCATTCAATATTTCCTTCATGGAATCCTTTAATATTTCAAACTGAGTCTTGAAAAAAACAACAGTTTTTTCAGCTTGAAAATTGCTGAATGTGTTCTTCCATTTTGCCTTTTAGCTCCTGGTCTTTGCATGTTTCATTATAATATTTGACTCTTCTTGAGCTGCCCTTTGAAAATTTCAGTGTAGCTCTTTAACTTTCTCATTTCTTCTAATTGTTTTAGCATCTTTGCACTGGAGAGCAAGTTTGAGCATCTCTTATGACATAAATTTTGAACTTTTTTTCATCACTGTCTTTTAAATCATTTTGTTTTTTTCTTGTAAGATGCTATGGATGTCATCCCACAGTTCTCCTGGTCTTCAGTTACTAGTGTCTAATGTATAAAATTGTTTTTGAGACAATTTGTAAATACAGGTTGGATATGATCAAGGTTATGCTTTGGCTTTTGTGAACTTGTTTTCATTTTCTTCAGCTTCAGTCTGCATTTGCAATTGAGCAATTGATGGTTTGCTACAGTCAGCTCCTGGCTTTGTTTTGGCTGAGAACAAAAAGTAGAGTAAGAAGCATCACTAGCAGTAGTGTGGAGAATTGCAATTTCACACAGGGTGGTTAGTGTATGCTTCATTAGGAAAATGACATTTAAACAAAGGCTTGAATATTAGGAGTTAGCTGTGTAGGAATCTCAACAAAAAATATTTTCAACCAAACCACAGCAGGGTCAAATTCTTATGGAAGGAATTTGCCAGAACAGCAAAGACGCCAATGTGAATGGAATGAGAAAGAGAATTGTCAGAAATATGGTTAGAGGCCTCATTGTATACAGCCTTGCAATTTATGTTAGAGCTTTATACCTTTCTCTTCTTAGTGTGAGATGAGAAACAGATGAGTGATATGACCTGACTTTTTTTTTTTTTAATTTCTTTGACTGTGGTAGGGAAAGTAGTTGGGGTTTGAGAGGGTCAAAAGTGGTAACTGGAAAAACAGTTGAAACACATTGAAATAATCTAGGTAAGAGATTACAATGGTTTGGACCAGAGTGGTAATAGAGGAAGTAAGAAAAGCCTGAATTCTGGATATCTCTTGAAGGTAGAACAAATATGATTTGCTGATGGATTGAATTGGTGTGTGAGTAAAAGAAGTTAATGGATGACTCACAGAATTTTGGTCTGAGACTTAAGAAGGATGAAGTTGCCATTTACTGAGGAAGACAGGTTTGGAAGGATTAGATCAGGAGCTCAGTTTTGGAGTTGCTAACCTTGAGATGACTATTAGATTTCTATTTGGAGACTTTACTTAGGCAATTGGATATGTTAGTCTTAAATTCAGGAGTAAGGGTTGTGTTGAAGGTGTAAATATGAGAGTCATTGGGCTACAGATGGGATTTAAAGTAAAGAGACTGGATGAACAATTATAGAACAAAGGATTAAGCCCTTGAGTCCTCCAACATTAAAGAGGGTATTTGTTGATTTGATTAAAAAACCTGTTTTTGATTAGTATCAACTGAGATTTCAGTAACAAAAATAGCTTGAGATTTTTATTCCACTCGTTATTGATTCAAAGTTAAATTGAATGTATGTTGAACCAAATCCTTCTGTAATTATCAATAAGTGAAACTGCAAATAAGCAACTAAATACATTTCTTTCAGAAAAAACTATTTTGGTATTTTAGAATAGTTAAGGTAGTCAACAATTGTGAGGATGGCACAGAACCACTGGGTAGTGTGTCATTCTGTTCTACAAAGCATCTCTCTGAGTCGGAACCAACTCAACAGCACATAAAACAATCACACAGAAGTTAATGTCTCTTACAGAGGAACATATGGTCTTAGTTTCACCTCATATTAAACTTCTTAGGCTCATCAAAGAAATACATTGGATGTGTATTATGTACCTTGACCTTTGGAACTCATTGTCTAAATGTTACACAGGTTCATAGATGCAATTACAGCATTATACCGTCTCTGATATTTGATAGGCTTTGCAAAAAGAGCTGGTAGTTAACAAAAACTCTATTATTTGTACCATATAATTATACTGAAGGCGTGGACAACCTTTTTTTTTTTAAAATGTGTGGTCTATATACAGCTCCCTGATTTGGTCAGGTTGAGCAATGCTTGAAGAAGAGCCAAGCATATTCTGGAGAGAAAGGAAGCCCCGGGAACAGCTTAGCAATTAACATGGGAAATTTTCTTCTAAAAAATTAATGTTCTCTGAATCACATCAGTAGACTGTATGGAAGCTTTGAAGTCCTCCTCTTGTTGTGTGGATTGGCTCAAGGTTTGCACATGCAGTTTTACTTATTCCTTCTACTTGGGAACATACCTTAAATAAGTTAAAATAGTCATCTTCTGCTAGCCACTGAAAAAATGGCATACAAATAACTTTATTTTACAACAACAAACTTTATTTTTCACAATGCATAGCATGATAGAAACAATTCATAAAGATAAAAATGGACGGAAAAGCATTTTATACATATAATTACTTTTGAGACCTGATTAGAAATTTTGTTATATTAAACTCCATGATGAAGGTAGCCAACTATCGCATACCTGCAACTGTTCCAAGAAAATAGCAAGTTAATTTTAGGGCTAAATTCCTCCCTTGTCTTAAAAGTATACACTCAGTTTTTGTGGTTACTGTACATTCTTTCAAGGACCTTTTGTGGTACAGTGGTTAAAAGCTCATCTGCTAACCAAAAAGTCAGCTGTTGGAATCCACTTGCTGCTTTGTGGGAGGAGATTTGGCAGTCTGCTTCCAGAAAGGCTACACTCTTGGGAACCTGTGAGAAAGGTCTACTCTGAATTATAGCATCACTAGGAGTTAGAATTGGAGTCCTGGTGTGGTGCTGTGGGTTAATGCACCAGACTGCAAAGCCGTTTGAACTGCAAGGTCGATGGTTCAAGCTCACCAGCTGCTCCTCGGAAACCTTATACAAGGTTGCTATGGGTTAGAACCGACTCGACGGCACTTACAACAACAACAGGAGTCAGAATTGACTAGACAGCAGTAGGTTTAGGTTTTATACATTCTTTTATCTTGTTTTATTTTTCTTTGCTATATTTATTACCACATGACTTTTGATTACTTTTTTGTTGTTAAGTGCAGTTGAGTCGGTTCCAACTCATAGCATTCCTGCATAGAGTTTCTGAGGAGCATCTGGTGAGTTTGAACCATGGACTTTGTAGACCTTTGGTTAGAAGTCTAGTGCTTATCCTAAATGCCACACCAAGATAAACACTGGACTGTTAACCACACGATCCACAAGGCTGATGGTTCAAATCTACCAATCTCTCCTTGGAAACAGTGGGTATATACACTGGACCTTTTGGGCTCATTGCTCTGTCGTTGCCTGACATGTAGTAAGTATGTAATCAGTATTTGTTGAATAAATAAATGGGCTTGTCTTGGAGGACACGATGTCATAAAAATAAATAAAATATCACATTTATTAACATATGAAATCTCTGATCCACTTAATCACATTTACCATAGGATTGATCTAGCTATATTACTCTGTTCGCTTTCCTTTCCTCTTCTCTCCTCATTAACCCTATCAGATGGTATAGTCTTTGAGAGGAGCTACTTTGTCTTCCTTTGGGTTCCTGCAGAAGTAGATCTGAGACAAGGATTACAGATGCAGGAAACATCTGTAGAGAAGTAGGGACATGATGCAAGGAAGGAAAATCCAAACTAAAACCACTGCCATCAAATAGATTCTGACTTGTAGTGACCCTGTATAGGGTTTCAGAGTAAATCTTTGCAGATCTGATAGCCTCATCTTTCCCCCTTGGAGTAGTTGGGGGGCAACACACAATGCCAGCAGGGCTCTTGGCAGCCCCAAAAGACTGTATGATTAAATCAACTATTACTGTGGGCAACTGAAGCTTAATCCATGCAAAGATTGGGAAAGGGTATAAAACACATATTATAAGTTATTCCACATAACAGATCCACATGTCAAATGAGGGAGCTGATTGAGAGTTTCTGGGGCAGGGATTGTTGTTGTTGTTAGGTGCCATCAAGTTGGTACTGACTCATAGTGACCTTATGCATAGTAGAATGAAACACTGCCTAATCCTGGGCCAACCCCACTACTGTTGCCAAGCTTGAGTCCATCGATGCTGCCACTTGGCCAATCTATCTCATTGGGTCTTCCTCTTTCTTTGACCCTCCACCTTACCAAACATGATATCCTTCTCCAGTGACTGGTCCCTCCTGACAATATGTCCAAAGTATGAGAGACGAAGTTTGGCCATCTTGGCCTCCCAGGAGCACTCTGGCTGCACTTCTTCCAGAACGGATCTATTGGTTCTTTTGGCAGCCCATGGCACTTTCAATATTTCCTCCAACACCATAACTCAAAAGCATCTATTCTGCTATGGTCTTCTTTATTCATGGTCCAGCTTTCACATGCATATGAGGTTACTGAAAAGCCCATGGCTTGGGTCAGGTGCACCTTAGTCCTCAAGCTGACATCTTTGCTCATCAACACTTTAAAAAGGTCTTGTGCAGCAGATTTGCCTAATGCAACACGTCATTTGATTTCCTCACTGCTGCTTCCATGAGTGTTGATAGTTGATTCAAGAAGAATGAAGTCCTTGACAACTTCAATCTTTTCTTTGTCGATAAGAATGTTGTTTATTGGTCCAGTGATGAGGATTTTTGTTTTCTTTACATTGAGATGCAATCCATACCAAAGGCTGTGCTCTTTGATCTTTGTTAGTAAATGTTTTAAGTCCTCTTCACTTTCAGAAAGCAAGGTTGTATCATCTACATATTCCAGATTGTTAATAGTCTTCCTCCAATCCTGATGCCATGTTTTTCTTCATAGAACCCAGCTTCTCGGATTTGTTTAGCATACAGGTTGAAGAAGTATGGTGAAAGAATACAACATTGTCGCACATCTTTCTTAATTTTAAACTATTCAGTGTTCCCATGTTCTGTTTGAACAATTGCTTCTTGGTCCATGTACAGATTCCTCATGAGTACAATTCAGTGTTCTGGAATACACATGCTTCGCAATGTTGTCCATAGCTTGTCATGATCCACACAATTGAAAGTCTTTGCATAGTCAATAAAGCACAGGTAAACACCTTTCTGATAGTCTCTGCTTTCAGCCAAGATCCATCAGACATCAGCAATGATATCCCTTGTTCCATGGCCTGTTCTGAATCTAGCTTGAACCTCTGGAAGTTCTCTGTCAATGTATGATTGTAGCCATTTCTGTATTACCTTTAGCAAAACTTTACTTGCTTGAGATATCAAAGAGATTGTCCGATGATATCTGCATTCCGTTGGGTCACCTCTCTTTGGAATGGGCACAAATATGGATCTCTTCGAATCAGTCAGCCAGATAGCTGTCTTCCAAATTTCTTGGCAGAGATGAGTGAGTGCCTCCTGTGCCACCTCACTTTCTTGAAAGATTTCAATTTTTATTGCATCAATTCCTGGTGCCTTGTTCTTTGTCAATCCCTTCAATGCAGGGATTGTGGTTGTTGTGAAGTGCTGTCGAGTCAGTTCCGACCCATAGCAACCCTGTATAGGGTTTTTGAGGAGCAGCTGGTGAGATGCAGGATAGAATGGGGTTAATTATAGTACTCTTCACAATAACCAAAAAGCAGAAACAATCTAAAGTCCGTGGACAGATGGATGTATAAACAAAATGTGGTATACACATAAAATGGAATGTTGTTGTTACATCCTATACAGTCAGTATTGACTCATAGTGACCCTATGTACAACAGAACAAAACACTGTCCAGTCTTGTGCCATTCTCACAATTGTTATGTTTGAGTCCATTGTTGCTGTCACTGTATCAATCCATCTTGTCAAGGTTTTCCTCTTTTTCTTTGACTTTCCACTTTACCAAGCATGATTGTCCTTCTCCAGGCTTTGGTTCTTCTTGACAATGTCCCCAAAGTACAAGAGATGAAATCTTGCCATCCTCACTTCTAAGGAACATTCTAGTTGTAGTTCTTCTAAGAGAGATTTTTTTGTTGTTGTTCTTCTAGCAGTCCATGGTATTTTCAATATTCTTTCCAACACTTTAATTTAAATGCATCAATTCTTCTATGGTATTCCTTATTTGTTCTTCAGCTTTCAAGTGCATATTAGGTGATTGAAAATTCCATAGCTAAGGTGAAGTCCATTTTAGTCCTCAAAGTGACTTCTCTGTTCTTTAACACTTTCAAGAGCTCTTTTCTAGCAGATTTGCCTAATGCAATACATTGAGGTACAATTCATAGTGAAAGTTACAGTTTTTGATCTTCATCAATAAGTGTTTCAAGTCCTCTTCAATTCCAGCAAGTAAGGTTGTGTCATCTGCATATCATAGGTGGTTAATGAGTCTTTCTCTAATCCTGGTGCTATATGCTTCATATAACCAGCTTCTTGGATTATTCGCTCAGCATACAGATTGAATATGTATGATGAAAGGTTACAAACCTGGGGCACATCTTTCCTGATTTTACACCATTCAGTATCCCCTTGTTCTGGTCTGATAACTGTCTCTTTTCCTATGTACAAGTGCCTCATGAGCACAATTATGTATTCTGGATTTCCCAATCTTCACAATGCTATCTATAGTTTGTTATAATCCACACAGTCTAATGCCTTTGTGTAGCCAGTAAAATAGAAAAAGGTTTCTATTTCTGGTGTTCTCTGTTTTTAGTCAAAACCCATCTGACGTCAGCAATGATATTCCTATTTTATGACCTCTTCTGTATCTGTGTAAAATTTTGGCAGCTCCTTATTTATGTACTGCTATAATCATTTATGAATCATCTTCAGTGAAATTTTACTTGCATATAATATTAATGATATTTTTCAATGATTTCTACATTTTGTTGAGTTGCCTTTCTTTGGAGTAGGCACAAATATGGATTTTTTCCAATCTGTTGGCCAGGTGGCATGTATAACCCAAATTTCTTGGCATACTTGAATAAGCACTTTCAGTGCATCATCAGTTTGCAGAAACATTTCAATATATATCCCATCAATTCCTGGAATCTTGTTTGTTGCCAATGCCTTCAGTACAGCTTGGATTCTTCCTTCAGTACCCTTTATTCTTGATCATAGGCTACCTCTTGAAATGGTTGAACATGAACCAATTATTTTTGGTATGGAATAAAATGTAAAATGGAATATAACTCAGTTATAATGGAGTCCTGGTGTGGCACTGTGGGTTAATGCTCCAGACTGGAAAGCCATTTGAACTGCAAGATCGGCAGTTCAAGCTCACCAGCTGCTCCTTGGAAACCCTATACAGGGTCGCTATGGGTCAGAATTGACTCAACAGCACTTAACAACAACATAATGAGAAACCACCACTTGTCTGTCAGTTTCTCATACTGTGATGGCTTACATGTTACAAATACCTTATTTAAACAACATAAAAGACAACTATATACATGGACCTCACCAACAAGGGCCTCACCAAATGGAATAAACAGAAATCAAATTGACTACATCTGTGGAAAGAGACAGTGGAAAAGCTCCACATCATCAGCCAAAAAAGCCTCGATCAGATAAAGAAACAAACTTTCAGTTGGTCATATGCAAGTTTAGACTGAAGCTGAAGAAAATGAAAAATCTATGAGAGGCAAAATATGACCTTGAACATATTTCATCTGTATTTAGAACTATCTCAAGAACAGAATTGTTACATTAGACACAATTACAAAAAGAATTGTGGGATGACATAAAGAACACAATACTGGGAGAGAGCAAAATGTCATTACAAAGACAAGAAAGAAAGAAAAGATAAAAATGGGTGTCAGAAGAGACTCTGAAACTTGCTCTCTAATGCAGAGATGCTAAAACAAATGGAAGAAATGAAGAGGTAAAAGAGCTGAACAGAAAATTTCAAGGGCTGCTTGAGAAGAAAAATCAAGTATTATAATGAAATGTGCAAAAACCTGGAGTTAGAAAGCCAAAAGGGAAAAACATGCTCAGTATTTCTCAAGCTGAAAGAACTGAGAGAAAAAAAAAGAGACTTGACTTGCAATATTAAAGGAGTCTATGGCCAAAATATCGAATGATACAGAAAGCATCAAAAGAAGATGGAAGTCACAGTACCAAAAAAGAACTGGTCGATGTTCAACCATTTCAAGAGGAAGCATATGATCAAGAGCTAATGTACTGAAATTAAAAGTCCAAGGTGCACTGAAGGCATTGACAAAGAACCAGGTTCTGGGAATTGAAAGAGTACAAATTGAAATCTTTCAACAAACTGATGCAGCACTGGAGGCACTCATTCATTTACACCAAGAGATCCATATTTATGCCATTCCAAAGACAGGTGACCGAATGGAATGTGGAAATCATCAGACAATATCATTCATTTCTTATGTAAGTAAAATTTTGGTAAAGATAATTTAAAAATGGCTGGTACAATACACTGACCAGGAACTGCCAGAAATTCAAGCCAATTTCAGAGGAAGATGTGGAATGAGGAATATTATTGCAGACATCTGATTGATCTTGGCTAAAAGCAGAGAATACCAGAAAGGTGTTTACTTGTGCTTTATTGACTGTGCAAAGGCTTTCCATTGTGTGATCATGACAAACTATGGACAACACTGTGGAGAATGAGTAATCCAAAACACTTAATTGTACTCATGAGAAATCTTATCAAGAAGCAGTCATTAGAATAGAACAATGGGGGCATTGAATGGTTTAAAATTAGGAGAGTGTGCAACAGGGTTGTATTCTTTCACCATACTTAGTCTGTATGCTGAGCAAACAATTTAAGAAACTGGATTATATGAAGAAGAATTTGGCATCAGGATTGGAGGAAGACTTATTAACAAGCTGTGCTATACAGATGATACAACCTTGCTTGCTGGAAGAGAAGAGGACTTAAAATACTTACTGATGAAGATCAAGCACCACAGCTGTTAGTATGGGCTACCTTAATGTAAAGAAAACAAAAATCTTCATCACTGGACTAATAAATAACATTATGAAAAATTGAAAAAAGATTGAAGTTGTCAAAGACCTTATTTTACTTGAATCCACTATCAACACTCATGAAAGCAGCAGCCAAGAAATCAAATGACATATTGCACTAAGCAAATATGCACAAGACCTCTTTAAAGTGTTCAAGAGCAAAGATGTCATTTTGAGGAATAAGGCGTCCCTGACCCAAGTCATACTATTTTCAGTAGCCTTATACTCATGTGGAGTTCTGGTGTGGTGCTGTGGGTTAATGCACTGGACTGCAAAGTCAGTTTGTAACTGCAAGATCAATGGTTCAAGCTCACCAGGTACTCCTTGGAAACCCTATATAGGGTTGCTATGGGTCAGAACCAACTTGACAGCACTTACAACAACAACATACGCATGTGAAAGTTGGACAATGAATACGGAAGACCATAGAAGAATTGATGCATTTGAGTTATTGCGTTGAAGAAGAATATTAGAAGTAAAAGGACTGCCAGAAGGACAAACAAATCTGTATTAGAAGAAGTACAACCAGAATGCTCCTTACAATCCAGGATTTCAAGACTTCATCTCTCATACTTGGAACATATTATCAGGAGGGACCAGTCCATGGAGAAGAACATCATACTTGATAAAGTGGAAGGTTAGTGAAAAAGAGGAAGACCCCAAGATACATTGGCACAGTGGCAACAGCAAAGGGCTCAAATGTTAACAATGAAGATGGGGATGGCACAGGACTAGGAACTGACTCCACGGCACATAACAACAACAACAAACAGGACCAAGCAGTGTTTCATTCTGTTGTGCATATTATCGCTATGAGTAGAAACCAACTTAATGGCACACCTAAAAACAACAACATAATGAGAAAAGAAGTTCTGATACATATGACAACATGGATGAACCTTGTAAATATGCAAATTAAAATAAATTCACCACAAAAGGACAAATATTGCATGATGGCACTTATGTAAAACAGGCCAATGTGTAGCTGCTTTCCAAGACTACATAATCTTTTGGGAAAAATGAGGCGAGATGAGATGCTTATCAGTGGTCAGCACTGGTGGGAGGGAGGACAACGGTGAGTCGCTTAGTGGAAACTGAGTTTCTGTTAATGTTGGTAGAATAACTTGGAAAAGGATAGTCATAATGATTGCATAACATGATGAACATAATGCCACTAATTTGTACATGTGAAACTGTTGGATTGTTGAATATTTTGTTATATATACAAATTATCTTCAAAAAATTCTTGAAAAACAGTATTAAAAGATATTGGATTTTTTCCCTGAGTCTTTTAAAGCCCCTTGCATATATTTTAAGGAGTCCTAGTGATGTTGTAGCATAAGCATGGGACTGCTAACTTCAAGGTCAGCAGTTCAAACCCACCTTCTGCTCTGCAGGAATAAGGTGAGACTTTCTGATCCTGTAAAGATTTATAGCCTTAGAAACCGTATATACAATTGCTATGAGTCTAATCCACTTATTAGCAGTGGGTTTGGTTTGGGTCTGTACATATTTTACAACAATAAAAAATAGACGAAAGGCCTTTCATATTATATTTTTAATCACATATGCAAAATGTACCCAGATATCTACCACCATCTATGGCATAGGTGCCTGTGTGTTTAAGTTAATGGTGATGGAATCAAACCTTCTGGGCTTTGTGGCCCTGGTTTGACCTCCCATTTAAACCTTGATGTCTTCTGTTACACTCAGTACTGGCCTTGTTCCAAGCCTGGATGTTATTCAATATAAGGCTTTACAAAAAGCTCCACCTCCTTGTATTTATTTTTCTTGGATGAAGGTTTTAAAAAATGTTAATCTATAGATCCTCCCCCTCCATAATTACAATTGCCAGAGGAGTAGGAGCCAAACAATTAAATTCCCTATAGGTGTTGGGTGTAATAATTCCTCATGAATCAGAAGATTAAGCATGGCAACAACAAATGGAACAAGATGGTCTAAGCTCTGTTTTTCCTGCAGAACAGCAAATAGTTGCAAATCAAAAAGCAGTTCTCTTTAATTACCGCCGTATGAGGCAGTGGGCTAAAAGCAGGCTCATTTGGTAATGTTTTCTGTGTGGCTACGGCATGCACACACAGTGCAGGCCTTTATGTACTGTCTAATAGACAATATTACTCTATACTAGGGTATTACCAGCGTTCATTTTATGTGGAGATACAGCTAGTATACCCAGGACACTGGCCTCCAAGCTGTGTGTGCATAGAACTAAAGGAACAGTTTTGCTTGCTCAAACCAGGCAAGACTATTTATACTTAAACACATTTCTTCACTTTCAACATGCTGTACTAGGTGACATTCCAGGAAAGGACAGGCTACAATCATGGGCTGCGATCTCAGGGAGGCCTGCAAGCTGCAGCTTGTAGCGAGCTTCATCAAGTTGACACATTTCCTCTCTCTCTTTACCCTAGAATCAGCTACCCTGCTGATCTGGAGGCCTTTGGGGACACAAACTCTTGTAGCAAGAATCAAAGAGCTGGTGTAGGAAAATGAATAGCAGAGCTGTAGTGTTTTTATCCCCTGTCTTCTCTCCCAAATTAAACCTGCTTGTTTATTGAAATTGGTCAAACAGTTTAATTAGCATTCCATGTTTGTTATTTCTTTAATCAAGGTTTCAAACAGAACAAGGCAACAAGCCAGACCAGTAATGAGTCTCCTCCATCTACTCTTAAGTTAAATACTTGCTGAGATTCCAATTCGTTTCCCAGGGACGACTCATTGCTGATGTACTTTCACTTATTATCAGGGTTATTTGGACACTACTCATAAATGCATACTAATTGGCAGCAGGCAATGTATATATTTATATAAATTTACAGTTATATATAGGCACCCGTAGAACACGTTTTTAAGTGAAAAGACTTGGATGCTTTTCTGAAGGAATTTGTGAGATTGTGAGGGTCTCCATAAGGAAAATGATTCACAAGATCTACTGACTCATGTTTGAAAACCCATAAATTAACCCTCCTGCTTTTACAAAGTTCACATAATAAGCAAGGGTATAAAAAAATATTTTCTGAGAAAGTGCCCAAGTATCTAATTACTTGGGTTCCCATAGCAAGTAGAGGTGCTTAAAAGAAATGTGGAGGGTCAGGGCTAGCTAGGCAAATGGATTTCATTTTGTTTTATCTAAAATATTGCCCTACTTTTAGCTACAAATGTAGATAACTTAAGCAGCATTAAAGAAATTATGCAAATCCTAATTGCAAACAGTTTTCCTTTTAGCTTTTTTACATTTAGACTAACTGTAGTAATTATTTGAAAACCTTTTTGAATCCCACACTTAATAAAAGAAAATTTTATGCAAACAATGAAAGAGAATTTCAAAGCAGTAGGCGAGGGTGATCCTAGTTTGCCTTCAGGGGCTAATGAAACTGGAGAGTTAATTTCTGGTCTTCATACTTCTCAGTATCATGATGCGCTGGTCTCAAAGCTCTACAGAGTGGCAAAGAGAACAAAGATGAACCCCTGCCAATAGACTTCAGTGACAGACTGTAAAGGAGAAAAGAGTGTGGCTAATGTGGCCACTTCCCCAGGCTTGTAGGTATACTAGGCAAAATATAATAGTGATTAAGATGGACTACAGAAACTAGATTGGGACTTTTTACAACCAGATCCCATTTCTGCACAATGTGGCTGTGTACCTCACCTTACAGAGCCTAGGTTTCTTTCATCTGTAAAATGGGGATAGTAGTATTACTACCTACGAATTGGGCTGCTAACTTCAAGGTCAGCAGTTCAAAACCACCAGATGTTCTGCAAGAGAAAGATGAGACTTTCTTCTCCTGTAAAGATTTACAGCCTTGGAAACCCTATGCAGGGTCACTGTGAGTCAAAACCGACTCCACGGCACATCACCACCACTACCTCACATGATTTCTTTGGAGGATGTAATGTGTTAATAACACACAAAAAAAACACCTATAACATTGCCTGACCAAAAGCAAGGGTTTCCTCTTGTTGTTAAGTGCTGTCAAGTCGATTCTGATTCATAAAGACCCTGTATAGGGTTCTTGAGAAGAGGCTGGTTGGTTTAAAACCATTGACCTTTTGGTTAGCAGTCCAGTGTTTATTTTACAGAGCCACGCCAGCATTCCAAAGCAGGGCTATGTGCCCATTATTATTACTGGGCTATTACTATTAAAATATGAACTAAAGAAAGTATCCAAAAGTACGCTGGGCTAGAGCTACTTTCTGGAAGTGAGCAGTGCCTATGGCTAGCATAATGGTGTGTTAAGGGAAAGCTTGGGCATTTGTACTCACCTTGGTGGAATTTATGAATGGTAGCAGTGTGTGGTTTCTCAGAGGCAGTAGATTTTGGTTTATAGACAGGTTCTGCCACTCATGCAACTGTGGAACAGTTATCTAAACTATATAAGCTTCTATTGTCTTCATCTGTAAAATGAAGAAAATACTAAAATTCACTTCAGAGATTCTCATGAGGATGTAATAATCTCAGGATTAAATGAGATAAGGCATAAGAAATATTTAGTATTAACATCTGGTGCAGAGTAAGTGCTAGATAATATAGAAAGGTTTTTTTAAGCTCAATTGCCTCAACTGGCAAGTTGTGTTGGAGAATCCTTTGTTGTGGTGCTGTCCTGTGTAATGTTAGATGTTTAGCAACATCTATGGCCTCGGCCCACTATATGTCAGTATCACTCCTCCCTGTACCCACTCAATCATCTCAGCCAAAAAGGTCTCACACATTGACAGCTTTCTCCTATGGGCAAGGAATTGCCACTGATAGAAAACCACTGATATAGTAAGGAAGAGACTGAGGGAAATTCAAGTGTATTGAGTCACAAGAATACACATAGGATTCTCATCATTGACAAAGACAGACTTTAATCAATAAGGGGAAAGGGAAGAGTGAAGTCAAAGAAAGTAATTTCTGGGTTCAGGTTGTCCCAAATTTCTGGGAGTTCTTGAGAGTCTATCAGAGAGTTTGTAGAATGGAGAGATGTTTCAGAGACCTTTTCCTCCCATTAACTTTCCTTCCAACTGATGGGGTCTTCCGAGCCCCCTTCTTTAGTTCCATTTTGTTGTAGTTGTTTAGTGCTGTCAAGTTAGTTCTGACCCACAGAGACCCTGTATAGGGTTTCTGAGGAATGGCTGGTGGGTTTGAACCACCGACCGTATGATTCAAACTGACTTTGCTCTCCAGTTCATTATCCTGCAGTGTCACCATAAGATCTGAAAAATAAACCTTGTGTCTTTTATGTGTACTAATAAAGCAAATAGCAGGAGTGAAATTCCTACACTCAGCCTTAAATCCTTATTGGAAGCAGTAAGAAAGCCATGCCCATATCTAGATTTCAGCCTGATTTTATTTGCTCTTGCTCCCCCTTGTTAGTGTTGCTATAATAAAACAAGTCCATAGACCAAAAGTATGACCTTGAGTAGATTCCACCTGAAGTTAGAGACCATCTCAAGAAAATATTTGACACATTGAATGCTAATGACTGAAGACCAGGTGAGTTGTGGGATGACATTAACATATTATATGAATACAGGTAGAAAACAAAAGGTGATGAAAGAGATAGGAAAGAAAATATCAAAGTGGATATCAGAAGAGATTAAAACTTGCTCTTAAAAGTAGAGAAGCTAAAGGAAATGGAAGAAATGTTAAAGTTAAAGAGATGAACAGAAAACTTCAAAGGATAGCTTGAGAAGACTAATTCAAGTATTATTATGAAATATACTCAACATTTCTCAAGATGGAAGAACTGAAAAACTAAAGAAAAAACCCAAGCCTTGAGATATAATAGTGAGGGATTATATGGGGAAAATGTTGAATGATACAGAAAGCATCAGAAGAAGATGGAAGGAATACACAGAGTCACAGTACCAAAGAGAATTGGTCAACATTGAACATTTTAGGGAATAGAATATAATCAAGAACTGGTGGTATCAAAAGAAGAAATCCAAGTTGTACTGAAGGTATTGGTGACAAACAAGGCTTCAGGAATTTACAGAACACCAATGAAGATATTTCAACAGATGGATGCAAGTTTAGAAGTGTTCACTTGTCTATTCTAAGAAATTTAGAAGATAAATACCTAGTTAACTTTTTTTTGTGCCCATTCCAAATAAGTGATAACTTCCAACAGAATTTATAAATTATCAATCAATATTAGCATTACACATAAGTGAAATTTTACTGAAGATAATTACAAAACTGTTGCCGCAGCATATTGACAGGGAACTGCCAGAAATTCAAGTTGGATTCAAAGAGGCCATGGAACATGGGATATCATTGCTGAAGTCAGAGAGATCTTGGCTGAAGGCAGAGGATACAAGAAAAATGTTTACTTATGCTTTATTGACTATGTAAAGACATTCTACTGTGTGGATTGTAACTGTGGATAACATTTTGAAGAGTGGGAATTCCAGAAGACTTAATTGTGCTCAGGAAGAACCTAGACCTAGCTCAAGAGGCAGATGTTGGAACAGAACAAGCAGATACTGTGCAGTTTAAATTCAGGAAAAAATTGTGTCAGGGTTGTATGGCACTGTAGGATAAGCATTAGACCACAATGTCAGTTTGAACTGCAAGGTTAGTTGTTCAAAAACACCAGTTGCTCCTGGAAAATCCTATACAGGGTTGCTATGAGTTGGAATGACTCAAAGGCATTTCACAACAATAAGAAGGACAACTTGAAGATTGGAGGAAGTCTCATTAACAACCGGTGATATGCAGATGACACAGTATTGCTTGGTGAATGTCAAGAGGACTTGGAGCACTTATTAATGAAGATGAAAGACTATAGTCTTCAGTATGGATTAAATCATAGTATAAAGAAAACAAAAATCTTCACAACTGGACCAATAAGCAACATGGAGGAAATAATGAAAATATCAAAGATTTAGTTTTGCTTAGATTCACTATCAATGACCATGGAAGTAGCAGCCAAGAAATCAAACATTGTGCTGCAAAGCACACACACACACACACACACACACACACACACACGCACACACACACATATACCTCTTTAAAGTATTAAAAAGTAAAGATGCCACTTGGAAAACTAAGGTGTGCCTTACCCAATCTATGGTGTTTTCGATTTCCTCATATGTATACAAAAGCTGGATAATGAAGGAGGAAGACTGAAGAAGAATTGATGCATTTCAATTATAGTATTGGTGAAGAATGTTGACTATGCCATGGAGTGCCAAAAGAATTAATAAATATGTGCTGGGAGAAGTACAGTCAGAATGCTTCTTAGAAGAGGGGATGTACTTTGAAGAGACCAGATCCTGGAGGAGGACATAATGCTTGGTATAGTAGAGGATCAATTAAAAATAGGAAGTCCCTCAATGAGATGGATCGAAACAATGGCCTAGAAATAATTGTGAAGGTGGCATAGGACTGAGCAGTGTTTCCTTCTTATGTACATACAGTCACTATGATTTGGAACTGATTAGATGATACCTTGGGTGCCATCTAATTAGTATTAGATGACGTCTTGGATGCCATCTAATTAGTTTCAATAACACAATCCAGGTAGTGATTTATGCCTGATTCCATTTTAAACAAAGATGGAAATATTTAAGGATTATAATGGCAGAAAACTGGCTAAATTGTATTAATATATTCAGTAAATATTCATTGAGAGGTGACTATATGCCAACCGCTGTTCCAGAGGTTTGAGATACAAAACAAATGTAGAATACTGCCCTCATAGAAATATTAGCTAATCAACTTTTTAGGGCAGTAACAGCCCAATTGTACAAGGTGTGCCTATGGGATAAAGCATACCTCAAATTCTAGTGATTTCTTTTTCTTTTCACATCCATGCAGCTCCTAATTTTCTTTCTCTCCCAGACATCCTGCCCTTAATTTGACATACCATGGCACTGAAATACAATAGGTGAGTTGAATATAGCTTTTTATATGTAACTCCTAATCTTTTTGAGAGTCAGTTGTAGACTCTCAAAATGAAAAAGAGTCTTGCTGCCTTGATCTAAAGAGATGTTTGCTCTTGGGTGAAGAGCCTGGCCATTATGATATAGGCTCCAGGGTGCTTCAATCTTTGTGATTCTTACAATCACAGTTTTGAATATTATAAATACTGATGAGCTCTCCCTACCCCTTCCACCACTGTGACACATCTTGTATGGGCCAGCCAGCCCCTGAGCTCTTTCTCACCCAACTCCTTCTTCTTCAGTTACTTTATGACTACATTAAAAAAGTTTGTATGGACCAAAACACAACCCTAGTTTATAGGCCAAACTCTACGGCTAGGATTCTGGACATCTTGGCACATTGGTTTCCAAGGAATAGGACTTATTTTTATGGAGAATGGTCCATTACTTTGGATCAAAAGCTTGTTCACTTCTCTCTAGCTGGGCATTGAATGTGAAAACTGGATCAAAACAGAAAAAAGATTATTATAAAACAATGACACCATTAGACTTCCTGTTTGTGAGAACTACTCCTGCTGATTCATCATTGGTATGCCAAGCAATCATGGGCTACATTTCAAGAAGCCACTTAACGAGAGGGGAGGATTTGAACCTCAGCTTCAGGGGTAAGAGGAAATGAGATTCTAAATAGGTTTTTTTGTTTGTTTGTTTGTTTGTAAACAGGGTTTTGATTTTATGTTGAATTTCAGTTTCTGCATTTTTTTTTTTAACTTGGCATTTATTTTTGTGACAGTATTTTCCTATGACAATTTATAACCAATTATGAACAGAAATTGTCTTTTTAAAACTCATATAGATGATTGAATTTGAAAGCACTAATAACGTTTTCTGAAGCTCTAGTGGCATAATGGTTAAGCTTTTAAGTGCTAACCAAAAATTGGTGGTTTGAACCCACTACCAGCAATGAGGGAGAAAAGACCTTGTGATCTGCTCCCCCAAGAGATGATCAAACCAACAAGTCCCACTACTGTGGAGTTGATTCTAGCTCATAGTGACCCTGTAGGAATCTGCTCCAGAGGGCTCCCTAGGCTATCAATATATACAGAAGCAGACGACCACATCTTTCTTCTCAAGAGCACCTGGTGGGTTTGAACCACCAACCTTTTGGTTAGCAGCTGAACGCATAACCATAGCACCTTGCGGGTTCCTTCCAATAAAGATTAGGAAATCCTATAGGGCAATTCTACTGTGTCATATAGATTGGCCTATGAGTCAGAATGGGAGTCCTGGTGTAGCGCTGTGGGTTAATGTGCCAGATTGCAAAGCCGTTTGAACTGTAAGGTTGGCAGTTCAAGCTCACCAGTTGCTCCTCAGAAACCCTATACAGGGTTGCTATGGGTCGGAATCGACTCCATGGCACTTCACAACACAACAACAACATGAGTCAGAATTGACTTGAAGGCATACAACAACAACAACAATGAAGTTTCCACTTCACATGTTTCCTGATACTCTAAACACAGTTCTAGCTGATTCAAAGAGCTATTGGTCTACTTGGAAAGACTTGTAAGTAATATTGAGTACTTAGATTTACAGTTCTCTATCTGTGGTTTATGGAGTCCTGGTGTGGCACTGTGGGATAATGCACTGGACTGCAAGGTAGATTTGAATTGCAAGGTTGGTGGTTCAAATATATCAGCTGTTCCTTGGAAACCTTATACAGGGTTGCTGTGAGTTGGAAACTACTCGACAGGGCTTAACAAGAATAACAACTGTAGGATAAGCACTGGACTGCTAACCACAGGGGTGACGTTCAAACCCACCCTATACAGGGTTCCTATGAGTCAGAATAAACTCGACAATACTTAACAACAAGTCCGTTTAAAATGTTATTTGATTTTGCAATCTTATTATTCAGTAATTAGCCACACATGAACATTCAGTCATTGAACTTGGTCCACAAATGTGCAATAGTGGACCTTATTTACTGCAAACTTTAATGAGGGAAAACAAGTTTAGACAGTTTAGACAGCCTTTAAAATAGGGATATATCTTTTCTTTTGAACTCTTCTTTTTTTGACTCCTCTGTTCTTCTCCTAAATCTTTAGGTAGTCAGACTTTACTTAGTTCTTTATAGCAAAGCCTAGTGGTCTAGACAAAGCTTATATAAAATGAGAGGTCACTGTGAGGAGAGAGGGTATAAAGGGTTATACTCCCTGTGGGGGAGAGGACAAGTCAGATTTTCAAGCTAAACAGAAATTTGCTGTAGTAATTACCCTTTATCATTAATGACAGTCAATTGCCATAGCAACCCGGCTGCCACCTGTCTCTCACATACCAGCTCTGTATGCTCTGAAACCAAATAAGAGCACATTGCAGTCAGTGGTGGAGCAGAAATGAAACTCTATGGTGTTAGCGTGAATTTAACTAGTGGCAAGCTTAATTTCTCCTGTTCATGCAAAACGAAGCAACCCTTAGACTTGAGAGAATTAAATTTTTTTTTAGAAAAATGAGCAGCGCTAACCTGGGATAGCATAATGGTTAAGGGCATGGTTCTGGAATCAAAAGAGACTGGACATTGAATCTGAGTTTCTCCATTTACTGGCTGAGTGACCCTGGGCAAATAGCTTAGGGTTAAACTCATAGGCTGTTGAAAGGATTAAACAGGATAATGCTTGAAAAGCACTTAGCACAAGTGCACACTTTATCAGTGGGAGCAAGGTACACTGAGCACATTGTTGTTGTTGTTAAGGGCTGTGGCCTCAGTTCTGACTCATAGCAACCCTGTATAGGGTTCCCAAGGAGTGGCTGGTGAGTTAGAACTGCTGACCTTGTGATTCAAACTGACTTTACGGTCTAGTACATTATCCCACAGCACCACACCAGAACATGGTGGTGGTAGTTATGTGCCGTGGAGTCAGTTCCGACTCATAGCGACCCTGTACAGGGTTTCCAAGGCTGTCAACTTTTACAGGAGCAGAAAGCCTCATCTTTCTCCCATGGAACTGCTGGTAGTTTCGAACTGCTGACCTTGCGGTTCCGCAGCCCGATTCGTAACCACTACACTACCAGAATTCCTTACACCAGGACATAGGAAGGGCAAAATACATGACTTGTGTTGACTTATCCAATTAGATCACTGTTGAACTCCCTATTATGGGAGTTTAGGTCTCCAAATCATATTTTTATGACCTAGCACCCTTTTTCCCTTTGTATGTATGTAACAATGTGCACAGAGGCGGAGGCATAACCTTCTAGTGATACAAGTTTCATCTTCTTTTAGAGATGAATAACCTGACGTTCCGCAGATCATTAACTTTTTCTGACACTCCATATTGACAAATCCCAGTGATAGTGAAGTTAGTTTTTCTTTGGAATCTTCTTGGTTATGTCTCTAACATCTTTACTGTTTATGTACTGACGCCAATCAGGGATGTTAACCACTCTATACCTACATTGGAGCCTTTTTTTTTTTTTTTTTTCTTTCCTTATTTTGTCATTAAGGTTGGAAGAACCTGCATATTTTCTTTTTCTTTAACTTATGTAATTCAGTTAGCAGAACCCATCCTATAAGAGATTTACATGTATATATCCCTCTCCCTGCTATATATCATATAATATTAATATAAACTAGGAATTGTTCAATCCTAAACTATATTGCAGTGCACAACCTACCACAGATATTATATCCTTAATAATTATCTGAATACTGTTCTAGACATCAGTCACCAACAACAGAATCAGGGCTCAGCCCTTTTCATTACCCACACATTTAAATTCGGTGGATTGTCCTTTAAAAGAGCCTTCGACGCTCCCATTTTCTGTCTCCACTTGCTGCTTTTCCTTGGTTCAGGCTCATCCTCTCCTTCCTGAATTGCTGCTGCAATAATAGTCTACTAGCTGGCCTCCTCCTCTCTAGTTCATTTCCCACACTTCAGTCAGCATGATTTTATAAAATGCTAATGCAATCATGTTACTGTCCTTAAAAGAGAACTTTTAGTGGGTTCTTACAACCTCTAGGATAAAGATTCTTAGACGTCTACTTGTGCTCACCTCTCAGTAACGTCTTCCATTGTCATGACTTTTCTCGAGGGATGCCAACCCACACCATGTGTCCCTCTATATGCAACTCCCTGCATGGTTTTTCCCTTTTCAAAGCCCTGCAAAATATTATTTCCGTTTTGAAGAGTTTTCTACTTTTACTTTCTCCTAAAATCATAATTCCCTCCTTTGTTACAGCTTTATGTATTCATTGTAGTTGCATTAGCTAAAAATATTTTACCCTTCTCTATTAGAATAGCCAGGAGTCCTGGTGTGGTACTTCAGGATAACTGGCTATAAGACCAGTTTGAAGCGCAAGGTTGGTGGTTCAAACCCACCAGCCACTCATCGAAAACCCTATACAGGGTCGCTATGGACTGGAACTGACTTGACAGCACTTAGCAATAAACCGCAACTAGAATAACCCAAACCAAACTCGTTGCTGTGGAATTCTTCTAACTCATAGTGACCCAATAGGACACAGCAGAACTTCTCTATAGAGCTTTCATGCCCTGGTGTGAATATATCAGCTGCTCCTTGGAAACCTTATACAGGGTTGCTGTGAGTTGGAAACTACTCGACAGGGCTTAAGAAGAATAACAACTGTAGGATAAGCACTGGACTGCTAACAACAAGGTCAGTGTTCAAACTCACCAGCTGCTCCTTGGAAACCCTATGAGGGTGGCTATAAGAACGAACTCAATGGCACTTAACAACAACAACAACATTTACAGAAGCAGATTACCACATCTTTCCATCACAGAGCAGCTAGTGGGTTTGAACTGTTAAACTTTCAGTTAACAGCTGAGTGCTTAATCACTGTTTCACCAGGGTGCCTTCCTACCTAGACTACATATGTTGAAAGGCTTAGGTCTGGGTCTTGTTCATTTTTGGTACCCTTAGGATCAGTTCCTTAATAAAAGTGTTCTGATGTAAACCACACATAAACAGCATGTTTTTGAAATTATTTGAAAATAACAGAACTTTGTTGGGACCAAATTTTTACATCATTCCTGGATACTCAGACAATATTCACAAAGCTATGGGCTGGTAGCATTCTCCTTTGGAAAATAGATAACATGATAATTTTCTGCTTCTTAGAAAAAAGATTATTTTTGTATTGATGACATGTAAAAAAAATGCTCCCATGATATTTTAAAAAAATCAGGAAATCAAATTAGATACTAAAAATACTCAAATTTGATATCAAGACATCAACAAAAAATCATAAAACCTGGAAGAAAAGGCACACAATATCAAAGGTGTTTATTTGTGGGTGGAAGGATTATGGATAATTTTTGTTTTTTTCTATGATTCTGCATATTTCAAAACTTTTATAATGACTGTGCATTTCATGATCAGAATAACTTTTTTCATTCTAACTGCCAGGGATGTCAATTTAGTTTTCTTTATAAGGATTACCTAAACTAACTCACTCTCATTACTTAAGAAGGGAGGGACATGTCCTGTGATTGTTTACCCATCTCCTTGATCCTAAGCAATTGCCTTTTGCATAGGATTTGAATGTAACTCAGTGAGGCACTGTGAAATAAGAACTGGACTGCTATTCACAAAGTAAGTAGTTGAAATCCACCAGCTGCTCCTAGGAAATTATGTTGGGTCATTGTAAACAGGAACTGATTCCATGACAATTAACAAGACTATAGACTGCAAATCACTCTTTCCACTAGATGGCACCAAACTACTGGCAAACGTATCTCAAACGCTACACATACCCAAACAGTTTAAAAAAATATATTTTAAACCCCATTATTGAGTAGTCATAAAAAAACATAAATTAGTAATAAAACACACATTACATAAGGTGTTGGTACCTTATATAACAAGTGAGAGTTTATATGAATTTTTAAATCTATATTTTATTATCTTATTATAAATGTGAAGAAAAAAATTGATATCACAGGGCGTTATTTTTGAAAAAATTAAGGCAATTTTAAGTGTATTTAAATTTTTAAAAATTTTATATTATGCACAGAGAAAAAGAGGTGCAGAATTCTGAAACTCAGTTCTAGACTGTATTTTAAAATCTAATTCAGCTTTCATCACAGAATCAACATTTTTGGTTGATGAATGAATAAAAATATTTGACAGGATTGGGATGATCTTCAGGATACTCAAAATTTATTGTAAAGCTGTCTTTAGTTCAGTTTCTGTACCAGAAAGCAAAATAATGAACTTTCTATAAGGAATAAAGTGCGACATCTCTTTCTAATCTAACAAAGGCGAGTAAGAACCATATTTCTTTAAAAGTATGAACCTGTTTACTCTATAGGCCCCAAAGGGGTCTTTTTGTGATTGGCTCCTTTAACAATCAAAGTAGGGGTTGGGGGATTTCTGTTTCCAATCATTTTGACTTTGTGAATGAAAATGGTTGGTCAATCAAAAGACATTTAAATTAGGCAGTGGGCTCTTAGAAAGAAACCTCTGTACTGTCTCCCACATGGTTCTCTACTGTGGTGTTTGATGTTCAAAGATGTGATACATTCTTTGTCTTATGCTTTACCATGGGACAGCAAGATAAAAGAGAACATTTTGTAAACAAAAATCTAACTAAATTTCTCTGATGCTTACTTTAAATTTTTTTTTTTTTAAATTTGCTACCTTTTAGAAATAGATATGGCACTGTAGGATAAGAACCGGACTGCTAACTGCATGGTTGGCAGTTCAAACCCACTGCCTGAGCCTCAGAAACCCTATACAGGGTTTCTAAGTGATTTGTCGACACTTTAACAACCACAAGTTATTCCTGTTGTCTACTGTCTCTAGGAGTTCGGCCTACTGCCAAAAATTTAGAATTTCTCTACGCCTTTAAGCCTGTTTCAATGGTTATTGACAAATTCACAATGACAGAGCACTACTAATGGGCACTTGGAGTTTACTCATGGGAAAATATTGTTGTTGTGAAGTGCTGTTGAGTCAGTTCTGACTCACAGCAACATTGTATAGTGCTTTCAAGGAGCGACTGGTGAGTTTGAACTTGTGGTTCAAATTGACCTTGAAGTTGAGTGCTTATCCTATAGAGCCACACCAGGAGTCGATAGGAAGATGGTGGTGGTGGTTGTGTGCTATGGCATCGGTTCTATCTCATAGCAACCCTGGATAGGGTTTCCAAGACTGTAAATCTTTATGGGAGCAGAAATTCTCATCTTTCTCCCGTGGAACAGCTGGTAGTTTCATACTGCTAACCTTGAGGTTAGCAGCCCAACTCAAAACCACTAAGATAGCCACTCTTGATTTTAAAACAAACAAAAAACAAACCAAACCAGCAACCCCTTGTCATCATTTACATATTGTGGATAATTTCTAAAACATTAAAGGTGTGTGGGGGAGGTAAATGACTTTGATCATCACATTTCAAATACTATCAACTGAAACTAAATCTGCATTTCATCAGGGAATCCTAACTTCCATTAGCTGGAGAATATTAGGATTATCATAACAAATTATATCTTTGTTTTGTGCAAGAACTATAAATTATAAATGCTATGGCTTTAAACATCACAGCAGGGAAAGTAATATTAGTATTATGGGATTTTAGTTTTTGCAAGTGTTGATCAGTTATGATCTGAAACTTTTGTGGTTTGTGTCCTGAACACAGTAGCACTGATGACACTTGTATAGTTTCATCACACAAAAGTCTGATCTGTGTGAGACTCTCTTGCAATATTATATATAAAATTGTAATTTAGTTCTGATGCTCTAGGCAGTTCTTTCCATTGTTTTTGCTTGGACCTTTGCCATGAAATATTCATGTAAGTCCTTTTGATGCAGTGACAAGAACGCAGAAGCTGTTTTTTCGGACGTTCCTCTCCAGACCTTGGGATTTGCTCCTGTATAGTATTGGAAAAAAGAATAGCCTTCATCAGTGATACTTGAGGCCTGGGAAGCTAAACCCCTTGAAATGTTCTGATGCTAATATTCAGTACGTTCCTTTTCTGTGGCCACCAAATCTCCTCTAGCTTAGCCCCAAAGCATTGTGTACTTAATATAATTATCTTGATATTTGCTATTTTTCAGCTATAATTTATTTCTAAAACTGTATGTATAGACAGAATTTTTCCTGGTGGGCTCTCTTT
This sequence comes from Chrysochloris asiatica, assembly GCF_000296735.1. Classification (NCBI taxonomy): domain Eukaryota; kingdom Metazoa; phylum Chordata; class Mammalia; order Afrosoricida; family Chrysochloridae; genus Chrysochloris; species Chrysochloris asiatica. The sequence goes on from NW_006408535.1 coordinate 18,690,941, forward strand.
CCTGGAATTACTTTACTCTGGCTGGCCAAATCCTAGAACTGTAACATCACATCTTTGAAATAAAGTTTTGTTTTAGGGTGAGTTAATTTCTTTACTAATACTTGTGGTATTTGCTGCAGTTGTCTTTTTCCATGTGTTCTAACTGAGCACTCTGGGGTAAACTTGCTATGAGAGGGGTCATTTTTAAGAAACCAAAGACACTGGTTCCCACACAATTTGGTGAAAACGAAGTCCAGCACTAAAATTTGTATCTTCATTTGCTTTGGGAGTCAGCCATGAGAATTTGCTCAGCTTATTGTTGAAGGATATTGAAACACATTTCTGGACGACATGGTGTCGTCTGTAGTGTAGATGGAAACTTTATGCTGACAAATCCTGCATAAATGGCTGTGAGAGCTAGTAGACACTCCTGATGATTAATCATATACAAAATGGTTTTGACTCTTGTTGCTGACAGGAATGACAATGCTTTGGCCAGACTAGCTTCCTTCTGGACACCAAGGGATGTTCCAGCCTTGGTTTTACCATCTGGTTTCAATACAAGCCAGGAATGATGAAGAGGAGAGACTTTTAAAGAGGCAGCGATACATCGCTTGTTCTGGCTGTAGAATATTTCTTTGATAAATGAAAACATGCACGTAGACTTGGGAACAAAGCACTGCTTCCGAAATTTTAATTTCTAGGACAGATAAAGGTGTTTTGAACATCCTTATTAAACAAAGGGGTCTAACTGTAAGTTACAAACAAACATTACGTGGAAAGGACAGTTAAATCATGAGCTTGTATTTGTGGAGTTCAAGTTTAGTATTCCTGAAGAAAGGCCAAGCATATATTTTATAGGAGTCATTGCCATAACAGAAAACCAAAAATATTCTGTTGGTATGATAATACTTAGCTCTACAAATACTAATGAAAAAAGCAACGATAACACTATTTCTATGACATTTTATGATTTCCAGTGTTTCAACTAAAGTAATTTCTTTTGTTTTTATCAACAATCCTATACAGTAGGATAGGAAGGTATTGTGTTTCTACCTTTAATTTACTTACAAGGGAACAAACTTAAAGAGGCTAAACCATTTAGCAAAGGGAATGCAGCAATGAGGTGAGAGGAATGAAGGAACTCCAACTAGGGTGACCTGTCACCAGAGCCAGCGTACTTTCTACCACCGCCCACTGCCGTAGCGCCTCTCGGCAACATTTCCATGGTGCAAGGAAAGTCAGGGTCATTTATTTTCCTTTTTCAAAAGAATATTTTGTTGTGGTTTACATGAAACTTTACACAGCAAATTAGGTTTTCATTTCACACTGTTGATAGAAATTGTGCTGTGATTGAAATGTTGGCATTGTGTCATCATTCCGTTATTTCCATTTTGTGTATTCTGTTTCCATTTGTCTCTCTTTCCTGTCTCTTCTTGACTTCTCATCTTTGGTTTTGGGTAAATGTTAACTGATTAGTCTCCTATAGTTGATTGTTTAAGGGAACACATTCCTCACAGGTGATATTGTTTATAAGTCAGTCTCTTATTTGTCTGAAAGATGACCTCTGGGAGCGGCTTCAGTTCCAAATGAAAAGGATATCTTAAGGAGATAGTCTTGGAAGTTCCTCTAGTTTCTATCAGTCCAGTAAATCTGGCCTTTTTTAGGAATTTGAGTTTTGTTCTACATTTTTCTCCTGTTCTTTCTCAGACCTTCAATAGTGTCCATGGTCAGAACAGTAGGTAGTGAGTAGGAGCTGAGCACTGTCTAATTCTTCTAATCTCTGGTTAGAAAAGGCTGTGGTTCATGTGGATTATTTGTCTTGTGAACTAGTTTCTTCTTTGAGTTTTTTGTTTCCTTCATTCTCTTTTGCTTCAGATGGGCAGAGATCAACCGTTATATCTTAGACGGTTGCTTACAAGCTTTTAAGGCCCCAGACACTGCTCACCAAATTAGGATGTAAAATATATTATGTTTATTAATTATGGTATGCCAATTGTCTCGCAAGACTCTGGTCCTGAGCCTTTTAAATCAGTAAACCAATCCTACAGAGTATTTGACTATGTCTGGAAAGTAACTATGCCCTATTGTGCTTTAGCATCTATTTGGATATATGAGGGCACTTCAAAAAGATCAGTTTATTTTCCTTTAATTCCATTCTTCCATAGACTTTTTGAAGCCCCCTCCTATAGGCAACACCCTCAAACATATATCTACATATGCCTACAGATACACCTATATATATACACATACGTGTTCACATAGACCTTCTATATGCTTACATGCATACATATATATGTATGTAAGCCCACTCCTACTTTTGGTTGTTATTACTGTTGTTGCAACATTGCTTGTGTTATGGCACTTGTTGAAATTGTCCCTTGTTCTTACATATTTCTTAGTGTCTTCATTTGCCTTGGTCAAGTTATACAGACTTCACACATATTAGGCATTGCTTTCCTACCACCAAAAATAGCAAGCGTCTACTATCTAGAAAAGATTGAAGTTGTCAAGGATTTCATTCTTCTTGGATCAACTATCAACACTCATGGAAGCAGCAGTCAAGAAATCAAACGACGTATTGCATTAGGCAAATCTGTTGCACAAGACCTTTTTTAAAGTGTTGAGGAGTAAAGATAGCAGCTTGAGGACTAAGGTACGCCTGACCCAAGCCATGGTATTTTCAATAACCTCATATGCGTGTGAAAGCTGGACAGTGAATAGGGAAGACAGTAAAAGAATAGATGCCTTTGAAGTATGGTGTTGGAAGAGAATACTAAAAGTGCCATGGGCAGCCAAAAGAACCAATAGATCAGTTTTGGAAGAAGTGCAGCCAGAGTACTCCTGGGAGGCCAAGATGGTCAAACATTGTCTCTCATACTTTGGACATATTGTCAGGAGGGACCAGTCACTGGAGAAGGATATCATGTTTGGTAAGGTGGAGGGTCAGAGAAAAAGAGGAAGACCCCTAACGAGATGGATTGGCCAAGTGGCAGCATCAGTGGACTCAAGTGTGGCAACAGTAGTGAGGTTGGTGCAGGATCGGGCAGTGTTTTGTTCTGCTGTGCATCAGGTCACTGTGGGATGGTACCAACTTGATGGCACCTAACAACAACAACAACAACACTATATAGGAAGAGATACTCTCACCCTTCCCCTCTCATCCCTGGTAACCATCAATGAATTTTGCTTTTGGTGTGTATACCTATACTTGAGTTTTTATAGAAGTGAGAAAATACAATATTTATCCTTTTGTGGTTGACTTATTTCACTCAGCAGACTGCTCTCTAGATGCACCCATGTTATGTTTTGCAGATTTCTTATCATTCTTTATATTTGCATAGTACACCATTGTGTTGCATAAGGGCTACTAAAGCTTCATAGAAAAATTGAATAAAAAGGTTCTGGAATTTTTCCATGAACTCTTTGAAGGCCTTGCATATGCACCACAATTTGTTTATCCATTCATCTGCTGATGGGTGCTTCCATCTTTTTGTTATTGTGAATAATGCTGTAATGAACACAGGTATGAATTGTGTCTATTTGTGTCACTGCTCTCAGATCTCTAAGATTTATACTTAGGAAAGAGATTGCTTGATCAGGGTTATTTCTTGACTATAACTTGAATGAAAATATTCCTCATGAAGAAGAGAGAATAAAATTGAAGCCACATAGAAACAATTAGTCCAATAGACAAATGGCGCATAGGACAGTCACTCTCCATGATCCTGAGACCAGAAGAACTAGCTAGTACCTGGCTATTACTATCAACTGCTCTGATGGGATCACCTTAGAAGGTCCTGGATAGAGTAGAAGAAAAATGGTGAACCAAAATAAAAATATTGAAAAGACCAGACTTACAGGTTGGATACAGACTGGTGGAACTTCCAAGACTATGGCCCTTAGTTACTCTTCAGGTCTAGAAATGAACTCACCCCCCGGTTTAATTTTCAGTCAAATAATAGAGTGGTCTTTAAGGCAAACAATAACATTAGGAAAGTATGCATACCTTAGACTTTGAGATCCAAAGGACAGCGTTTACCCAAGGATAGAATTCAGAAGGGTTAGAAAAGAAGGAAACAGAAAACACAGGGAAGCAGTGGGAGAAGGGATGTTACTTTGTGGGGGTTGCAATCAATGACATGAAACCAAATGTGTATGAATTCTTGAATGGGAAACTGACATGCTCTGTAAAAAACTAAAAAAAAAAATCTTCACACAATTTTCCACTACTCTAAAATAATAATTTCGTATAGAATGATATTTAGAACTGAGAACCTAACATTGTGGGCTACTTTGTTTTCCTGATATCATTATAAGCACTTGCATTTCTGTAGGCAGTATGGTATATACAGTATGATATTCTGTAGGCAATAAGTCAGACTGTAACTGACTTGGGTGGGAATGTATGGAGAAAGCCTGGTATGTTGGGGTTCTTCAGGGTTTACTTGCAGAAGGATGTTGTCTTAACAAATTTGGAACAAATCCCAGCATTTCTCTTGCTTCAGAGTTGCCTCTTCTTTTTCTATTCTTATTGCTTATATCTCAGTCTAGAATGGCCTTTCCCCTAGAGGGTAATGATAAGGTTAAAACGATCCAAGCAAAACATTTTCTTCAATGAGGCATTTAACTAATATCCAGAGACACTTTTCATGCTGGGATAGAGGATTCCCTTATTATACAAATAAAGCAAAGGCATGATAAAATCACTGGAATCACAGCCAACAGTGAACTAACAATGGAATTGGGAACTAACTGTCCTAATTTGTCAAGCCCCCAGCAGATCACTTTATAGCATTCTTCTAAAGATTGCATACAAAGAATCAAAAAATTTTTTAGAACCAGGGTTTGAATGTTCTCAAATATAGATTTACATGGATATATCATAGTATATTTACATTTATATACGTCTTCAGATTATAAAGCGGAGCAAGTAGTAAAGTGCTCTTGGAGTACAACTTGAATTAAAGGTTCTTTTTCTGAACCCAAGCCTCTGCTGTTTAAAAGCCCCTGGGTGGTGTAAATGGTTTGTGATCAGCCACTAAGAGTTTGGTGCACTGAACCCACCCAGTGTGCCATCAAACAGGCCTGCTGATCTGCTTCCACAGAGATTTCAGCCTAGAAGCCCTATGGAGCAATGCTACTCTAACACACGGGATCATCATGAGTTGGAATCAACTCAATGACAACCGATTTTTAGTCTTTCTTCAAGCAACCACCTTGTATGGTCAGAAAAGAGTTGGGTGTCTAGCAAAAAAAGAGTCATGTTAAAGAGTTTCTTCGAAATTTGTTAGACAATCCTAGTGGGGAGTGCCTCTCCTTTGTCTGAATCAGTGAGGGAGCCTAGGGATACCTGCCTCACATTCGGATCACCTGGGCTGAGCCAGGAGCCTGGTGGGATAATTGATATCAAAGCCTGGTTGCCCGCCCTCGTATCCACATCCCTTTAATCAGAACCAGGAAGCATAGCAGAACCCCTTTTTTCAGCAGAGACTGTGAAGCCTGATTTCTTCATCCCTAGCAATTGGTTAACAGCTAGATTCCAAGGATTCCCCTTTTACTCTGAAACCTTAGCTCTTGCCACAGTCAGCATACCACGATCACCTGAATACACTAGTCATTTCTATTTTTTGGTCCTTTAATTATGCTCATCTGGCTCCCTTACAATAGTCTCTGCCCCCTCTTCATCACTTACGCAATTTCAAACTCTTCCTATTTTAGACATAATACCAGTCAGAATTTGGTTGGAGTCTTAGCTGTTGCTCGCCAACCGTGACCTTAGGAATATGCCCTACCCTGGTGTGGCATTGTAGGGTAAGCCCAGGACTGCAAGACTGGTTTGAACCACAAGGTCAGCATTCAAACCACCAGTAGCTTTTCAGAAACCTATACTGGGTCTCTATGAGTCAGAAATGACATGATGGCACTTACCAACAACAACATAAGTCAGTACCACCACATGTCTGTCAGTTTATTGTACTATGATGTTGATGTAACATTGGAAGCTATGCCACCGGTATTTCAAGCACCAGCAGGGTCACCTGTGGTTGACACATTTCAGTGGAGCTTTCAGACTAAGACACAAGGAAGAAAGACTTGGTGACTTCTTCTGAAAAGTTGCCAATGAAAACCTTATAGATCAAAACAGAACTTTGTCTGACTTTGGACACTATCTATGGGGATTAATCGGAGGACATCATATTTGGTAAAGTAAAGGGTCAATGAGAGCATGGGAGATTCTTGGTGAGATGAACTGGCACAAAAGCTGCAAAAACCCAGCCGAAAAATACTGGTAGTTATTAAGATGCCCCAGGGCTCTGCAACAGTTTGTTCTGTTGTATACAAGGTCATCAAGAATAAAGGTACTAAAATTTACATTATATGGTTCTACAGATTAAATAAAGTAATTCTGATAAAGTATTTAGTATAATAATTGACATGTAGTAAATAATGTGTAAATGTTTTATTTCAGAGCCAAATGAACCCCTGAAAACTCTTTGAGGCCATCTCTGACTACTAACCATAAGGCTGATGGTTCAAACCTATAGGCGCTTCTTGGAAACCCGATACAGTGTTACTGTGAGTCTGAACTGACTCGACAACATTTAACAACAACAATGAAAACTGAGGTGGATAGCTCTTGCTTTAAGATGATCTTAATCTGATGTCAATAATATTTATGGATGATCTGGTAGAGAAAATTTGATAAATAAAATAATGAAAATATTAAATTATTTAATAACTAAATTTAATAAGATTTTCAGTTTTCCCTGAATGTTACATGCATGTGAATCTTCTCTTTCCAACCAGATTGTAAATTCATTGACATTATGAAATATGACTTACATTATTATTGTGTACTCCATAGCATGTGTGCTGGTATATTGTTGTTGTTGTTATGTGCTGTGGAGCCAGTTCCGACCCATAGCAGCCCTGTACAGGGTTTCCGAGGCTATAAATCTTTACGGGAGCAGAAAGCCTCATCTTTCTCCAGCAGAACAGCTGGTAGTTTCACAAACTGAGGTTAGCAGCCTCATTCATAACCACTATAGTACCAGAGCACCTTGTGCTGGTATATAATCATATTTATTACAAATTCTTGTTGATTATTTAAAAAGTAAGAGATATAAATAAATGAACTAATAGTTCTTTTCAGACAGAGAAATTGGGATTGGCAGTGATGATGGGGTGGGGACAGAAGAGAAGGAAGAAGGAAACTTCTGAACAACAGGTACTCTGATAAGACTTCTAATGTAATTCTCCCAACAACTTTGTCTTTATTATATATAAGCAGACAGTGCTGTGTGATAGAACTCTAGATGTACCAAGTATTATGCAAGACAAAATGTGATTTGGCAGTCAAACTTAGAGTGGGTCTTTACTATGATCTTTTCTCTTTGAGTTTTGAATGGTGACCTTTAATACTTCCTATTGACCTTGAGGAACCCTCTAATACCACATTCATTAAGTCTTGTCTGAGGTCTGATGGTTTTTGGGGTATCCACAAAAGCACACATTTTTGAGTTATTGCATTTGATACATTTGAATTGTGGTGTTGGCAAAGAATACTGAATATACTTTGGACTGCCAGAAGAACAAAAAATTCAGTTTTGGAAGAAGTACTGCCAGAAGCTCCTTAGAAGCAAGCATGGTGAGACTTTGTCTTGCTTATTTTAGATATGTCATCAGGAAATACCAATTGCTAGAAAAGGACATTATGTTTGGTAAAGTAGAGGGTCAGGATAAAGTAGGGGAAACCCACCAAAATATGGATTGATATGGTGACTGCAGCAATGGACTCGAATGATTTTGGGAATGGTGTATGGTCAGGCAATGTTTATTTCTATTATACATAGAATTGCCAAGAATCAGAGCTGACTTGATGGAAACTAACAACAGCAACAACAAAGGACTGCAGAAGACAGGGTTTATTGTGAGGCCTAAAATTTCAAGTGCTACCTCGACATCTTAGTGCTACATAGGGCCCCAAAGTACTAACCCTGAATCTTCCTGCTCTCTCCTGATATGCCACTTCTACGCAGCAGGAAGGTATCTTACTTAACTAGTTCCGCTATCATTTGGACCAGCTTTGTTATACTGGATCCTCAATCTAAAAGTTTTCATTTTCCTGCCAGTTCATGAAATGATTCAAACAAGCTAATCACACCCTCCTATTGGAACCAGGGGATATCTTATGCTCTTGTTATTACAAAACTTGCCTACCAAAGGTCTTCCTGGTTTACTGAATTCTCAAGTGCAACACTGTGTGAGGTGTCCTACTCCTTTGTGTTGTGAGTACATGTGACTAACAAACTGCTCTTTTTCTCCTCTGCCCAGCAGTGAATGTTGTATATTCAGCAATCTTGTACTATGAATATTTAGGTTTGCCAGTGCTGGATGTTGCATATTCAGCAATCTTGTACTATTTAGGGTAGGATATACCTCCTTTCCACCACATGTCTGTCAGTTTCTAGTACTGTGGTGGCTTGTGTGTTACTGGGATACTGGAGGCTATACCACTCATATTTTATGCTGGTATTTTAAATACCAGCAAGGTCACACAGGTGGGTTCACTGGAGTTTCCAGACTAAGAGTTGAACGAAGGAGAGGTGGACCACTTTTGAATGGTTAGCCACTAAAATCTTGTGAACAGAGTGTAACATTATCTGAGATAGTGCCAGAAGATAAGCCCCTCAGGTAGTAAGGCACTCAAAATATGACTAGGGAAGAGCTTCCTCCACAAAGTAGAATTGACCATAATTACATGGAGCCAAGTTTTTGGCTTCACTCACTGATGGGACACAACTCAAAATGAGAAGACACAGTTGCAGACATTCATTAATAACTGGAATGTGGAATACATGGAGTATGACTCTAGGAAAATTGGAAATTGTCAAAAATGAAATAAATGCAACACATAAAATGGACTGGTATTTGCCATTTTGAATCAGACAATCATATAGTTTCCTATGCTGGGAATGATAAATTGAAAGGTACATTCATCATAAAAAAGAACATTTCAAGATCTATCTTGAAGTACAATGCTATCTGTGATACTCCTACAAGGAAGACCAGTTAATAAAACTACTATTCAAAATTACCCACCAACCACTAAAGTTAATGATGATGAAATTGAGGAATTCTACCAACTTTTCAATTTGAAATTGATCAAACATGCAATCAAGATGGAAATAAAGAAGAAGGACCAGTAGTTGGAAAATAGTGCCTTGGTGATAAAAACAATGCTGGAGAACACATGACAGAATTTTGCAAGTGACTTTTTCATTGCAAATACTTTTTCCAACATAAAAGGTGACTATACACATGGATTTCACCAGATGGAATACACAGAAATCAAACTGACCACATCTGTGGGAAGAGACTCAATATCATTGGCCAAAACAAGGACAGGTGCTGACTGTGGAAATGAACAACAATAGCTCATATGCAAGTTCAGGCTGAAGCTGAAGAAAATTAAAACTAGTTCATGAGAGTCAAAATATGACCTTGAATATATCCCATCTGAATTTAGAGACCATCTCAAGCACAGACTTGATGAATGAGACACTAATGACTGAAAACAAGAAGAGTTGGGGATGACATCAGGAACATCATACAGGAAGAAAGCCAAAAGGTCATTTAAAAGACAGGAAAGAGAGAAAAAAACGAAATGGATGTCAGAAGACACTGAAACTTGCTCTTAAGAGTAGAGAAGCTAGAGTGAGTGGAAGAAATGAGGAAGTCAAAGAGCAGAATAGAAAATTACAAAGGGCAGCTTCAGAAGACAAAGTCAAGTATTAAATGAAAGGATCAGAGACCTGGAGTTAGAAAACTAAGAGGGAATGACATGCTTAGTGTTTCTAAAGCTGAAATAATTGGAGAAAAAAAATTCAACCTCAACTTGAAATATTTAAGGATTCTATGAGTAAAACATTGAATGATACAGAAAGCATGTAAAGAAGATGGAAGAAATACAGTTACACTACCAATAAGTCAATGTTCAACCATTTCAAGAGATAGCACATGATCAAGAACCGATGGTATTGAAGGAAGAAGTCCAAGCTGCACTGAAGACACTGGTGAAAAACAAAGCTCAGTAATTGATGGAATATAAATTTAAATGTTTGAACTAACTGACTTAGCACTGGAGGTGCTCACTCAAAAATGCCAAGAAATTTGGAAGACAGCTGTCTGGCTAACTTATTGGAAGCTATCCAATTTTGTGCCTATTCCAAAAAAAGGTGCCTCACAGAATGCAGAAATCATTGAGCAATATCATTAATGTTACATGCAAGTAACATTAAAAAATTTTCAGAAGATATTTCAAAAACGGTTGTAGCAGTGTATCAACAGGGAGCTGCCAGGAATTCAAACTGGATTCAGAAGACGACATGGAACTGTGGATGTCATTGCTGACATCAGATTGATTGTGGCTGGAAGCAGAGAATATTTGAGGTTTACTTGTGCTTTTTTGACTATGAAAAGGTTTTTGATTGTGTGGATCATAACAAACTGTGTATAACATTGGAAGAATGGGTATTCAAGAACACTTAATTGTGCTCATGAAGAAATTGCATTTAGGCCAGGAAGCAGTCTTTAGAACAGAACAAAGGGCTACTTAATGATTTAAAATCAACAATCTGTATACTGAGGAAATAATCTGACATGCTGGATTATATGAAGACGATCCTGGAGGAATTGGAGAAAAACTCATTAACAACCTGCAACATGCAGATTGTACAACCTTGCTTGCTGAAAGGAAAGAGGACTTGAAATATTGATGGAGATCAAAGACTATAACCTTCAGTTTGAATGCACCTCAATGTAAAGAAAACATAACTGGACCAATAAATAAAATCAGCTAAACAGAGACAAGATTGAAGCTGTTAAAGACTTCATTTTGCTTAGATCCACAATCAATAATTGAAAGCAGCAGTCAAGAAATCAAATGATATTGTATAGGTAAATGCGCTGCAAAAACCTCTTTAAGATATTTGTACATGGGTATGTTATCTTGTACATACCTATGAATGTGGTGGAGCATACAGTGGACACAATGATGAAAATTTCTTAGATATTATCAAACATCTTAAGGCAATGGGTTGATGGGTCTGGGGGCTCAGGAGATACTATGGACAACTTGAATAACATAGTCCACAAAGACAGTGTTGTACATCCTACTTTGATAAATAGTGCCTGCGATCTTAAAAAACTCATAAGCAGCCATCTACATGCAGCTATTGGTCTCTCCATGTGCAGAAGAAAGACAAATGAGAATTTTTCAATATTTTGTTCAATAGTCTTCTCCAACACTACAATTCAAATACATTGATGGTTCTACAGTATTCCTCATTCATGTGCAACTTTCACATGCATATGAGATGACTGAAAATACCATGGCTTAGGTCAGGTGCACCTTAGTCCTCAAAGTGACATCTTTCCTCTTAAGCACTTTAAAAAGGACTTTATTATTATTATTATTTTTTTAACTTTTTATTGGGAATTGAGTGAAGGTTTACAGACAAGATCACCAATTTCACATTCAACTAATCATACACTTAGTTTCATCTCAATGATTGCAGTCCCTTCCATGGAACAACAGTGATCCCACTGCCTCCCTGTGGTTCCTATTTCCATCCCACCCACTTTTCCATCCCTTCTCTACTTTGTTCTTAGGAAAGTGTTGCCCTTTTGATTTTGAATAATTGACCATTCCAAGATGAGCATGACTTACTAACGCTGCTGTTTCCCCTATATATCTATCTACTGCTTGATTGGAAATTGGGCCATGGAGTTCCTTTTCAGACCTGAAAGTGGTCAAGAGCTATAGTCTCAGGTTTCTTCACTCTCTTTCTGACAAGTAATCCTGGTCTTTTTTTTTTTCTTTTTTTCATTAATGATTTTTGTGTTTTGTTCCACATTTCCCCCCACTCTATCTGAGACCTTCTAATCCTTTCAGAGCTGCTGACAGTGATAGTTGGGTACTATCAGAGTTGTGGAGACAGATGTTCACATGTTCCATTAATGTATAGGGTTGCTGTGAGTTGGAACCAATCTGACAGCACATAACAACAACAAAATTTCCAATAGGCTAAGTAGGGGATGTTCTGAACACAGTCTGTTCTGCCCGCATGAGCTTTGATGGTGGCACCCTTTATGGAGACCACCTTTGTTTTTGTCTGGAATCAAAGGAAGAATGAGTTTTCACTCTCTGCCAAGATTAAACAGACCAGTTCAATCCTTACCATGTTGTGGACAGGTACCAAGATGAAATTTGACTATGTGGGATGACATCAAGAACATCATACAGGAAAAAAAGCAAAAGATCATTAAAAAGACAAAAAAGAAGGAAATGACCAAAAAGCAGGAAATGACCAAAATAGATGCCAGAAGTGATTCTGCAACTTTCCCTCAAGCATAGAGATACTAAAAGAAGTGGCATATATGAGGAAGAAAAAGAACTGAGCAGAAAATTTCAAAGGGCAGCTCAAGAAGAAGAAGTCAAGTATTATAATGAAATGTGCAAAGACTTGGAGTTAGAAAACCAAAAGGGAAGAACTCAGTATGGTAAAAATATTGAATGGTGCAGAAAGCATCAAAAGAAGACAGAAGGAACACACAGTCACTGTACCAAAAAGAAATGGTAGATGTTCGACCATTTCAAGAAATAGCATATTATCAAGAGCCAGTGGTGCTGAAAGAAGAAGTCCAAGGTACACAGAAAACAAACTGATGCAGCACTGGAGGCACTCATTCATTTATGTCAAGATAGCTACTTGGCCAACTAGTTGGAAGAGATCCATATTTGTGCGCATTCCGAAGAGAGGTGACCCAACACAATACAGAAATAATTAGATAATATCAAGTAAATTTTTGCTAAAGGTAATTTAAAAATGGTTGCAACAGTACATTGATAGGGAAATGCCATAGTTTCAAGCTGGTTTCACACTAGGATGTGGAATGAAGGATATTATTGCTGATATCCAATGGATCTTGGCTGAAAGAATGCCAGAAAGGTGTTTACCTGTGTTTTATTGACAGCAAAAGCTTTCAACTGTGTGGATCATGACAAGGTATGGACAGCATTGTGGCGAATGGGTATTCCAGAACACTTAATTGTGCTCATTAGGAACCTGTACATAGACAAAGAGTCAGACATTTGAGCAGAACCAGGGGACACTAAATAGTTTAAAATCAGGAAAGGTGTGTGCCAGGGTTGTATTCTTTCACAATACTTATTCAATCTGTATGCTGAGCAAATAAGCTAAGAAGCTGGATTATATAAAGAAGGTGGCATCAGGATTGGAGGAAGACTCGTTATCAACCTGTGATATGCAAATGATATGACCTGGCTTATTGAAAGCAAAGAGGACTTAAAAATACTTACTGATGAAGATTAAAGACAACAGCCTTCAGTATGGGTTGCCTCAATGTAAAGAAAACAAAAACCTTCACTACTGAACCAATATATAACATCATAATGAATGGAGAAAAGATTGAAGTTGTCAAAGACTTTATTTTGCAGCAGGTAAGAAGTCAAAGGATATAACGTATTAGACAGATCTGCAGCACCAGATCTCTTTAATGTGTTCAAGAGCAAAGATGTCAGTTTGAGAACTAAGGTATGACCCAAGCCAGGGAATTTTCAATAGCCTCATATGCATGTAAATGTTGGACAATGAATAAGGAAGACCATAGAAGAGTTGATGCATTCAAGTTATAGTGTCGGAAGAGAATATTAAAAGTGCCACAGACTGCTAGGAGAACACACAAATCTGTGTTGGAAGAAGTACAGCCAGATGCTTCTTAGAAGCCAGGATGGTGAGACTTTGTCTCTCATACTTTGGATGTATTATCAGGAGGAACCTGTTCCTGGTGGATGCCATTCCTGGGAAAGTAGAGGGTTAGTGAAAAAAGGAAGACTTCCAACAAGATGGGTGAGCACAGTGGCAGCATCAATGGACTGAAGTGTAACAAGGATTGTGAGGATGGCGCAGGACCAGGCAGTGTTTAGTTCTGTTTCTCATAAGGTCCCTATGAGTCGGAACTGACTCAATGGCATCTAACACAGAAAAACATTCAAGTATTAGGGTAAAATTGTCATCTTCTGTTTCTTCTCCAATTAATGATGGAAAACTAGTTAAAAAAAAAAAAAAAGCTTTGCTAGTTTAGCAGCATTCCCACTGCCATTGAGTCATTTCTTACCTTTCAAAGCAGAGTAAGGTCCTAGTGTGGTACTCTGAGATAATGCACTGGACTGCAAGGTCCATTGGAAATACCAACATTTCAGTTAGCAGTTGAACACTGAACCACTGCATCACCTGGGCTTCTTAATGCATTTTCTACTAATCATCAAAAGGAGCATAGTGGTTATGAATCGGGCTGTGAACCTTAAGGTTAGCAGTTTGAAACTACCAGCTGTTCCACAGGAGAAAGATGAGGCTTTCTATTCCCGTAAAGATTTACAGCCTTGGAAACCCTGTACAGGGTTGCTATGAGTCAGAACCAACTCCACGGCACCTAACCACCACCACCACTAATCATCAATTATTATAGATAAATTGCAAGGTTTCTGAGTTATCTTTGATTGGCCATCAAAGAGATGGTCAAAGAGATGGTCAATCAAAGAGAACTCACACAATGTATTATAGAGTCAGAGGAATGGAAAGAATTCCAGAACAGTACCTATCCCCTCCAACCCCCCAAATGTTTGTTAGGTGTGAATTCCCAAATAAAGTTGATTATTTGGCAGGGTTACACCAATTCCTCTCAGTCCCTTGCAGCATAGAACTTCTCGATCACATGGAATCTAACTAACTTCATTGAAGCCACGGAAACCCCAAGGTGGTACCGAGAGGTAACCATACATAAAGAGTTGGATTCTATCAATCAAACCTAACTGTGAATTCCCAATATTCACAAAACATCTCACTTAATAGGATGATCTAACTCTGAATCCTTCTTGACTGAATGGAGAATGTTGTATCTGTAAAACCAGAACTTTAATGTTACTTTAACCACCACAGTGTGAACTGATTATGTACACATGAGCTGATAGGGTGATGGGCCAGTCCCTTGCTGTCTTACTGTATATATTATTTTGATAGGTAAAACACCGTATTAAGTTCTCTGCGGACCAGAAAGAAGATTACATTTAAAAACACAAGAGTGTGCTTGTAAAACATAAAGTTAAAAGGACAGTTGAAGTACTTATAATATATTCTCAATTACCTAGATTTTAACTACTCTGAATCCTTATAACGGATGTGTGTGTGTGTGTCCACGAATCGTCCAAAAATTTTGTGAAAAAGAAGCGATTGACCATCAGCAAACTGATGGTAATTTCTTTTTCTTTAAGCAAAACAAATATATTCCAAGTTCAAGTCATCTTTATTGCAATAAAAATATTCTATTCATTTAACTGAATTACTCATACTTTTAATTTCATGAGTTAAACCATAAAGTATATATTAGTTCAAGCTGAATTAATCATACTATTAAATCAACTAGGACATTTCAATTCCATAACCATTCTAGATAATTCAAGTGTTATTATCCTAGCCAAATTCATTGTTCTACCTACAAACTGTCTTTAATGAATAAAAGATACATATTAGGGATTTATATCTCAGGTATTAAATACTTTCTAATTCTACCAGATATTATTTTCCTTGTCCTGTGAAGACTATATATATGTAAATATATGCATCTCCTTGTTTTCAAGAGCTAGAAATAAATGAACATATACAGAGTTTACCCTTTAATTGTAAGCTGTAACAGCATTGAACTTTCTGTGACTTAGGATGAAGTACTTCATTATTGAAGTCATATTATCATCTGGAAGGAGTTGACTGTGTTTAAACTGTGCTTTAACTGTTTTTAAAATGAAATACAACATATTTACATTTTCTCCTCTAGTTTATTATAAAGTTTACACTTTAAACATTTTAAATAGAAAACGTTTTCCAGAACTCAGATTTGTATGTGCTTCTTTGACTTAGCTGCAAGAATCAATCAGATCATGTTAAGGTGCACAATAAGGCTCTTTTTGAAGCCTGTTATTAAATATACATAAGAATAGATGCTTTTTTTGTATTCAGAAATAAAGAGAAAGAAATTGTTCCATGTTTTTGAAGATTGAAATCCTTCAAAGCTTTTTTCGTTTGCAGGAAAACAAAAGCCTATTGTAAATGGAAGCGCTGAAACAGCGACAGCGGCAAAGTAATTAATTGCTCATTCATGAAAGAAAAAGTATAAGTGAGAGGCAAAAAGTTAACCCCTCAAAATAAAGTGCGTGGCTAACAAAACAGCTATCAGCTCCTCTGTTTGTAAAATAGGATGGTCCTCTTTGTACTGCTGGTTGTTTTATTTTGAGAACTGGTGGCGATGCCTGATGCCGCTATATCTATCTTGGAAAAAAACAACACACACATGCATCTGAAGGTTTCATTTTTTTCCCTCACAGGCAGAGCTTGCTGGTTAGGATACTGTATTTGAAAGCCAAGGTAAGGAATATTTTATAACTAGTATTTAACATTTTCAATATCTTATATTGATGATTATCTCTGTGGTTAGATAAACTAATTAAAATATACATGCACACCACACACATATATATGGAAGAAGTGATGATTGCACTTCCAGGAGCTGTGAACAAGTGTTAGAAATTGGGAACTATATTGGATTTTCTCTAAAACAGTCAAATTAAGTGATCAATCCTATTTAGAAAGGTTTTTCAATATTTCATGCCCCAGGGAATTTTGTTCCAACCAAGAGCTGTGGCTGGTAGCTACTCTGTCTACATTTGCAACAGCTTGAGCTATGCCATCTCACAGGGTTTAGGGAAATTGCTGCCAGCATAGAGCAAATAATTCCCTCCCTCTGGTCCTCAAGACTTGTAGGAAACTGTAATTTCTCATAATCAAACCTTCTGCTCGGCACCATTCTGCTGTACCTTCGAACTACAAGACTTATTCACAATCACCTTTTCATCTTCAGCACAGGTGTACATGTATTTTGATGTGACAAAATCACACCTAGTCGTCAGCAGTATAACATCTTCCTAAGGCGATGGGGAGAAATTTGAAGCAGATTGAAGGATGGTTAAAACATTCTCATCATTTTAACATTAAAACCTTAACTGATTTCACCTACATAGGGTCACACATTTAAGTTAGTTGGAAAATCAAGTACCCATTTGGGCTTCACCCAAAATATTTGTTCACTTTACCTGAAAGAGCCTAAGGCACAGTTTGATGAATTTCATCTCTCAAAGTTAATGCAGCTGATGGATCTTTCCTGGGTTGCATTGATTTCGTTTCTTGAGCTTCCAATAGCAACAAAACATAGACCAGCGTTTAGGATGAATCATCATCATCATCGTCATCATCAAGCCTAACTTAGTGGTTACGAATTGGGCTGCTAACCTCAAGGCCGGCAGTTCAAAACTACCCGCTGTTCCGCGGGAGAAAGATGAGGCTTTCTGCTCCAGTAAAGATTTAAAGCCTTGGAAACCTTGTGCAGGGTCGCTATGAGTCAGAACCGACTCCATGGTACTTAACAACCACAACAACAATTCATGGGTAACTATAGTTCCCGATATATGTATACCTTCTTTTACAACTAATTTCATTTAAAAATTCATGCTTAAAATCAGAAGCCATTTGCCCATAAAAACATTAAAATAAAGGGTTAATGAGTTTCTTGGTTAGCCCACAAATATATTTGAAATACTGAAGATAATAATTACTTTAAATCTATTTCTATAAAAAGTGTCTAAGCCGGTTATTCTTCCCATCCCCAAATAAGGGTAAGAACATGTTCTCTGCTAGCCGTGTTGTTGTTAAGTGCCATTGAGTGGGTTCCGACCCATAGCTACCTTGCATAGGGTTTCCGAGGAGCGACTGGTGAGTTTAACTTGCCAACCTTGTGGTTCAAATCAACCTAGAAGTCCTGAGCATTAACCCTCAGTGCCACGCCTGGACGCTCTCCCAGCTGTAATAGAATTTGGAGTACTGTGGGCTCAGTGCACTAGTGGTGAAGCAGATAGAATGAGGGATTGCAAAGGGAGGCAGGGTAGGGAGATGCTCTGGGTCAGAGGGATGGAAGGGTATGCAAGGGGAGCTAGAGGGATTGCAGGGACCTAAACTCCTGCCCTTGTCCTGACTAACATCCCATCTATCACAGAAAGTGATCGCTGCAACAATGTTTGTCTCCCTCCAGAGAGAACTGAGTGGTAATGATAGCAGCAGGAAGGAAAGAGGAACTCCTAATTTGATCTAGAGGGAGTACTTTTTACAAGTTGTTGTTGTTGTTAAGTGCCGTTGAGCTGGTTCTGAATCATAGCGATCCTACAAAGAGTTTCCGAGGAGCAGTTATGGGTTTGAACAGCCGATTTTGTGGTCAGACACTATTGTTATTGTTGTTAAGTGCCATTGAGTCGGTTTCGATTCATAGTGACCCTGTATAGGGTTTCCGCGTAGCAGCTGGTGAGTTTGAACTACTGACCTTGGGGTTCAAACTGACCTTTCCACCTTTCCGTCTAGTGCTAATCCTACAGCGCCACACCAATAAATCCAGGGCTTCTTTGTAATCTTAATTTTCTTTGGCATCATATTATCATTCATGCTTAAGAGTGCTTGTCAAAAAAAAAGCAAACAAAACATTTGTTTGTTCAATAAATATGTGCATAATTGTATAAATATAATATAAAGAAATTCTATCTTAATTCTTTTAGGAGCTATTTGCATCTTTGGGATGTAAGAAGATATTCCATGGTCAAACAGGTTTGGTACATTTGGGAAATAATTGTGGAACAAAATTAAACTAGATCCTTTACTTATCAGGGCTATTATTGGATCAGTACAAATAAAGAATATTTGAGAGTGAGATAGTATACAGTTTCCCATGCTTTCTGATGATGTAAACTTCTTTTGTTGCATTATTACATGGGCTTAAAGTGTTCTTGGACTACAATGTGAGAAATGCTTCTGCAGGGCAAGGAAAAAGACACAATGAAGAGGTAAGAGATCAAAATTCAAAGGTAGATACTTCTATTCATAAATCTTTTGTATCTATTTAAGTCAATAAAGATAGCATATAGATTTCCTCTATTTTTAGATTTTAAAATTTGAGACATCATTAATGTACCATAAAATTCACAATTTCAAAGTGCTCTTATGTATATTTACAGAGTTATACGATTACCATTGTCTAATTTCAGAACATTTTTATCACCTCCCCTTCCCTCAGCTCCTGGAAACCACTAGTATGCTTTCTGTCTTTATAGGTTTGCCTATTCTAAAATTTCACATAGAGTCAGTCTTACCTATCACCTTTGATGACTTCTTTCACTTATAATAATATTTTCAAGGTTCATCTATATTGTAGCATGAATGAGTAGTTCATTCTTTTTCATGACTGAATAATATTCCATTGTATGCATATACTACATTTTATTTATCCGTTCATCAGTTGGGTACTTTGGCTGTTTTTTACTTTTTGGTTATTATAAATAATGCTACTATGAGCTTTTGTATGAACATGTTTTGTGTGACCATATGGTTTCATTTCTCTATTGTAAATATTTAGGAGTAGATATTTTGAGTCACCTGCATAAAAGTTGTGAGATGACATCAAGAACATCATACAAGAAGAAAGCAAAAGTCATTAAGAAGGCAAGAAAGAAAGAAAAGACCAAAGTGAATGTCAGAAAAGACTCTGAAATTTGCTCTCCAGTATAGAGATGCTAAAGCAAATGGAAGAAATGAGGACATAAAAGAACTGAACAGAAAATTTCCAAGGGCAGCACAAGAAGACAAAGTCAAATATTATAATGAAATGTGCAAAGACCTGGAGTTAGAAAACCAAAAGGGAAGACCAAGCTCAGCATCTGTCAAGCTGAAAGAACTGAAGAAAACATTTGAGCCTCAACTTGCAATACTGAAGAATTCTTTGGGTAAAATATTGAATGATGCAGAAAGCATCAAAAGAAGATTGAAGGAGTACACAGAGTCTCTGTACCAAAAAATTGGTTGATGTTGAGCCATTTCAAGATATATCATATGTTCAAGAGTCAATGGTACTGAAGGAAGAAGTCCAATGTGTACTGAAGGCACTGAAAAAGAACAAGGCTCTGGGAATCGATGGAATATGAATTGAAATCTTCAACAAACTGATGAAGCACTGGAGGCAATCACTCATTTATGCCAAGAAATTAGGAAGACTGCTACCTGGCCAAATAAATGAAAGAGATCCATAGTTGTGCCCATTCCAGAGCAGGGACCCAATGGAATATGAAAATCATTGGAAAACGTCATTAATATCACATGCAAATAAAATTTTGTGAAAAATAACTTAAAAATGTCTATTACAGTGCATTGAAAGGGAAATTCCAGCAGTTCAAGCTGGATGTCATTGCTGATGTCGGTTAGATTTTGTCTGACAGCATAGAATATTAGAAAGATGTTTACTTGTACTTTATTTACTATGACAAAGCTTTAAATGTGTGGATCATGACAAGCTATGGACAACATTTCAGAGAATGAGTGTTCTGGAACACTTAATTGTGCTCATGAGGAACTTGTGCATAACGAATGACCAAGAGACATTCGTTTGAACAGAACAAGGAAACAATGAATGATTTCAAAGCAGGAAAGATGTGCACCAAGGTTATATTCTTTCACTATACTTAACAATCTGAACACTGAGCCTATAATCCGAGAAGCTGGATTATATGAAGAAGGTGGCATCAGGATTAGAGGAAGACTCATTAACAACCTGCATTAGGCAGATACCTTGCTTCCTGAAAACAAAGAGGACTTTAAATACTTATTGATGAAGATCAAAGTCTTCGTTTTGGGTTGTGCCTCAATGTAAATAAAACAAAATTCTTCACCTCTGGACCAATAAATAACATAATAATTAATGGAGAAACGATTGAAGCGTCAAAGATTTTGTTTTGTTTGGATCCACTTTCAACACTAATGGAAACAGTAGTCAAGAATAACAAAAGACTTATTGCCTTAAGCAAATCTGCTGCACAAGATCTCTTTAAAGTGTTCAGGAGCAAAGAATTCAGTTTGATGACTAAGGTGCACCCTACCCAACTCATGTCGTTTTCTGTAATTTCATATGCATGTGAAAGTTGGACAATGAATAAGGAAAAGAGTCGAAGAAGTGATGCATTTGAGTTATGGTGTTTGAGAAGAATCTTAAAAGTACCATGGACAAACACATAAGAACAAACACATCTATGTTGGAAGAAGTACAGCCAGAATGTCCCTTAGAAGCCAGGATGGAGAGACTTTGTCTCTCATACTTCAGACATATTATCAGGAGAGACCAGTCCCTGGAGAAGGATACCATACTAGGTAAAGTGGAGGGTCAGTGAAAAGGAGAAATACCCCCTCAAGCAGATGAATTGGCACAATGGTAGCAGCAATGGGTTCAAGCTTAACAATGATTGTGAGGATGATGCCAGACTGGGCAGTATTTCATGCTGTTATGCATAAGGTCATTATGGTTTGGATTTGACTTGATGGAACCTAGCAACAACAATGCCAACAAATGTTCTTACCATGCTAATGTCATCCTCCACACTGAAATATGCTTTGCATTTCTTCTACAATTATTATCTAAATGTTACCCATCCTGGAAGGCCTACCTCAAATTCTGCCTCCTTTTTGGTACCTTCTGGGTAAAGGGCAGAGTGGTCTCTTCCTCCTTTGAATTCCTGTAGGCTGTGCTTTCTATAGGATCATTTCCTTCTGTTGAGCATAGGGTGGTGTGAGTTGAACTGACAGGACGGCACCTAACAACAAGAAAAACATGCTGTCTGTAATTGCTATTAAACATTTGTCAGTTATCATAGGATTTCTTGTTATTGCTGCTGAGTGCCGTCGAGTCGGTTCTGACCCATAGTGACTCTGTATAGGGTTTCTGAGGAGCGACTAGTGAGCTTGAACCACCAACCTTGTGGCTCAAACCAACTTTGCTGTCCAGTGCATTAACCCAAAGTGCCACACCAGGACTCCTATTATAGGAAATACAGCTTCTTAAAATTTCCACCACTTATTTTCATTCAGCTGAAGTTGGTTCACTTGCTTCACATATTTATGTTTAAGTATTTGTCTAAGAGAGAAGTAGATTTTTACTTTATTTAAATTTGTTTGGGAAAAGCTCTTTCGTTTACCTTTAAAACAATGACATGTGATTGCCACTCAATCAATTCTCCCTCACAAGTTCATATTTATTCCTGATAATAAACATGTTTAGCAAACTACCTTGTAGTTTATAAGTTCTAAATGTGGCTCCCGTAGAAAATTATTAGCAGAACAGATCTTACTAATTTTAATACCTCAAACGATAAACTGAAATTTATTTATTATTACATGTAAAAAAATTAGAGAAACATCTGAAAACATAGTTATTTCCAGAATATGTTAAAGCTATCTTTTTAAAAAGGAATATTACAGAAAGTAGCTACTAATGTGAAGACTGGAAAAACTATCTGAATATGTGATAGCCCTCAGTAGGAATATAGAGAAAGGAGTGAAGATGAAAATTAGGCTATAGTTTTAAAAGAACAAATTATCTAAGGTGACCGTTATAAATGACATTGTCAAAAACAGAGAACAAATACCACTCATAAATGCCTAACATAGAGAACGAATTGTTGATTGGTGGTTGGTGGTGGTTGTGTGCCACCAAGTCGGTTCTGACTCTTAGTGACCCTGTATAGGCTTTCTGAGACTTTAAATCTTTATTGGAGCAGAAAGCCTCATCTGTCTCCCATGGAGAGACTGGCAGATTCAAACTGTTGACCTTCTGGTTAGCAGCCTAGCTCATAATCCACTATGGGCAACTATAGAGAAAGGGATAGAAAATAAGCCATGAAGTGGTCAAGACTCAGAATATAAATGGAAAGGCCTGTCATATTTGTTTATTTTAACTAGAAAGAGAAACTTTCATGTTTTGACACTGTAGATGATGTAATATGAGCTTTTATTTATTTTTATCGTTTCCTTCTTGAGATGAGCATGTGTATGTTGGAGACGGAGTCCCTGTATGGTGTAAACAGTTAAGATATTTGACTGCTAACCAAAAGATTGGAGACTCAAGTCTACCCCAAAGTGACTTTGAAGAAAGGCCTGGTGATCTACTTCCAACAAAATCAGTCATCACAAACCCTATGAATTTAGAGGGCAGTATGTTTTTGTTAATGGGGAGGAACAATTTGAACAAGAAGAGTGAAAATGGTGGTACAGCTTACACAAGAATGTAAGAGTTATATATATATTGTTGTTGTTATGTGCCATGGAGTTGGTTCCGACTCATAGTGACCCTGTACAGGGTTTTCGAGGCTGTAAATCTTTACGGGAGCAGAAAGCATCATCTTTCTCCCCTGGAACAGCTGGTAGTTTCGAACTGCTGACCTTGTGGTTCTCAGCCCAATTCGTAACTACTACGCTACCAGAGCTCTCTCTATATATATTGTTGGGCTAGCACATGTTCTGCTGTGTATATTCGTAACAACAACAACAAAATTAAATAAATTGGAAAAGAAAATCCTGTGGATCACAGTTCTATTTTAACACATATAGGTGGGCTCACCATGAGTCAGAATCAACTCAATGTCAACTGGTGATTTTCATGCTGGAGATTTCAGATTGAAGAAATAAAACGGACATCTAATTTCTCCCTTTTTCTTCTTCATGAGTCAAGTAGGAGGTTGTAAACACAGCTGTAGAGGCCACATATAAGACAAAGGAACTGAAGCTTTTTGCTGCTTTGTGTTGACATGGACTTTGACCTGGAGAGAACTTTAAGGCAAAGCAGAACTTTCAGAAAAAGCTAACTCTGCAATTCCCAAGAATCTGGCACCAAGATTAGTTACAGAATGGGGATGTGCATAAACTAGATTAGGGACATTCTCCTAGTTTTAGGAGAAATTAGGGATAGAAAAGAAGACACATACACACACACAAAGAATATAAAGGGTTAAAAGGAGGGCAGAAAGTAGAGGTAGAGAGATTCCCTCCTCCCTGCCCCCTGCCAGTTCTTTCACTTTAAATTAATTCTTCCTTTAAGAAGTATTGGGAATTCAAGTTCAGCTTCCACAGATACTGTGTTCATCAATGTTGAGTTCAAGGAGTTTGATGGGATAATATAAAATATTAACCCAGGACTTCCCAGTATAATTCATTTTGTTTTCGTACATGCCATCCTCTTGTTTGCCTTGTGTGGCATCAATTATAAATGTTCTGGATATTTTCCTCTATCACTGAACCTCAAAATAATAACACTTCAAATTTAGCTGCACATCAACTAGATGAAGAAAGAAGAGGAAAAAAAAGATCATCTGATACAATTGGATGAACTTGACCTACACCTATGGATGCAGTTAGCTCAAAAAAGGGAACAAATCCTTACAGCAAAAATCATTCCCACCCCCTCCACACACAGGGTAGACAGGGATGGGCAACTTGGACATTGGCTACCCACAATGGGGGGATAGGGGACCCACAAAGGCAAGAAGTGGCTGGCTTACAAGCTTTCAAGAGGGAACCTAGAGCCAGGAGGCCAAGAGGAAGGTAGAATCTCCAGTGAGTAGTATCCAATCTGTCTAGGCAGAGCTGATAAAATGAAATGCAGATGGGTCTCTTGTGATACAATAGTGAATAATTGTTATTAGGATTTTATGTGAGGGTTGGAAATGTAAAGGTAGACGTTTTATAGCAAGGAAGGGAGTGATTAACTTTCCACTCTAGGAGCAGAGGTCCCTAGGACCATCAACGGAGAAGAGCGGATAGCGGGACCCTACCCAGAGAAGCAGTGATGCCTGAGATGGAGGCAGAGATGATGACGTGGAGCGATGGAGCAGCTGGGGACTTTAGATCCAGAGAGGGAGAGCGACTGTGTGCTGAAGACTGGGTGTGTGTGTGGAGTGTGGGGTGTAAGGAGCAGGCTTGCAGGGTATACGCTTTGGTTGGTTGATGATGCATGAAGGGGATTGTAAACATGACAATGAAACGATATACGATAGAATGAATGTAAAACTAATGTTCTCCCATGTAAACTATCATCTAATTCACAATAAAACATTAAAAAAAAATTTAAGCCACACATATTATCACTCAACGGAAAGACTACATTTTCAACCTTTCTTGGCAGGTTAATACAATCATGTGACTAAAATTTAGCCAATAAAAGTTGAGCTGATGTATTCTTAAACGAAATAACATTTTTTTTTTTTTTAAACAACAAAAACCTTCTTACTCCTTGAACAGTTCTTCTGCCTAGAATATGGATATAATAGATACATTTTTAGTAGCCACTTTGATACGTAAAGACAAGGATCACACCTGCAAGATAGTAGAATGATGGAAGGAACCTGACTATGTGAAAACTATATAGAGCTGCCATGTAGTTTTTTAAAAAATATTTTATTGTGAATTATGTGATAGTTTACATGGGAAAACATTAGTTTTACATTCATGCTATCGTATATCATTTCATTGCCATGGTTACAATCCCCTCCAGGCATCATCAACCAACCAAGGGTATATCCTGCAAGCCTGCCCCCTGGTCGTCAGCACACAGCCCCTCTCCCCCTCTGGGTCTAAAGTCCCCAGCTGCTCCATCTCTCCATGTCATTGTCTCTGCCTCCATCTCAGGCATCACTGCTTCTCTGGGTAGGGTCCTGCTCTCCGCTTTTCTCTCTTCATGGTCCCAGGGACCTCCGCTCCTAGACTGAAAAGTTAATCACTCCTCTCCTTGCTACAAAACACCTATCTTTACATTTCTGACCCTCACAATCAGTCCTGATAACAATTATTCACTATTATATCACAAGAGACCCATCCGCATTTCATTTCATCAGCCCCACCTAGACAGATTGGATACAGCTCAGTGGAGATTCTATCTTCCTTCACACCATCTGGATCTAGGTTCCCTCCTGAAAGCTTGTAAGCCGGCCACTTCTTGCCTTTGTATCCACACCCCACTCCTGGCCCCTCATTTTGGATAGCCAATGTCCAAGTTGCCCATCCCTGTCTACTCTGTGTATGGAGCGGGTGGGAATGATCCTTGCTGTAAAGATTTATTCCCTCCTTCTTTGAGCTACTGCATCCATAGGTATAGGTCAAGTTCATCCAATTGTATCAGATTACTCTTTTTTTCCCCTCTTCTTTCTTCTTCTAGTTGAGCTCTGATCATCCAGTCCAGCCTTTTATTTTTGTTAAGTAAAGTTTCTTTTGGAATACCACCATGCTCACTCATTTGTTGTCTGTGGTTGCTTTCACAGGTGTCAGTAAACTACAGCTTAATTATTGAAAATTTACTGTGAATTGAGTGGAGGTTTACAGAGAAAATCATCAGTTTTATATTCAGCAATTCATATATTTAGTTTCATCTCAATGACTATAATCATTTCCATGCAACAGTTATCTCACTTCCTCCTTATAGTTTCTATTTCCATTCCAACTTCCAGGGTCAGCTGGTATATTTGAACTGCCGACCTTGCTTACCCTATAGCACCACAACTTGACTCCAGAAGTCTTGTTGTTGTTATTGTTATTAGGTGCCGTTGATTTGGTTCCTACCCATAGCAACACTATGTACAAGAGAACAAAACACTACCTGGTCTAGCACCATCCTCACAATTGCTGCTGCACTAGAACCTATTGCTGCTGCTACTGTGCCAATCTATCTTGTTGGAGGTCTCCTTCTTTTTCATTGACTTTCCTCTTTACCAAGCATGATGTCCTTCTCCAGGGACTGGTCCCTACTGATAATGTGTCCAAAGTATGAAAGACAAGGTCTGGCCATCTTGGCTTCTAAGGGGTATTTAAGATGTACTTCTTTCAACAGAGACTTGTTTGTTCTTCTGGCAGTCCATGGAACTTTCCATATTCTTCTCCAACAGCATAATTCAAATACATCAATTCTTCTATGGCCCTTCTCATTGATTATTCAACTTTCACATGCATATGAGGCTACTGAAAATACCATTGTTTGGGTCAGGTGCATCTTAGTCTTCAAAGTGACATCTTTGCTCTTGAACACTTTAAAGAGATCCTGTGCAGCAGATTTGCCTAATGCAATATATCATTTGATTTGTTGTTGCTGTTTTTGTTAAGTGTTGTCGAGCTGGTTCTGATCCATAGTGACCCTACATAAGGTTTCTGAGGTGTGGCTGGTGAGTTTGAACTGCTGACCTTGAGGTGCAAATGGATCTTGTGGCTAAATGTTTACCCTGTAGTGTCACACCAGGACTCCATGTTTGCCTTGTAGTTTTCTATAAATTTTAGAGATTAGTCCCCTTGTCTTATTATGTCATTGCAAAACAATTTTTCCCACTCTGTGGGCTTATATTTTACTCTCTTGGTGAAATGTTTTGATGCACATACTGTTTAATTTTTAGGAGATCTCAGTCATCTATTTTGTTCTCTCCTGTTTGTGTGTTTTTAGCTATGTTTTTTTTTTTAAATGATATTCTCAATGATATTTTTACATATATTTTTTCAGTTAAAATATTCGACAATGAGAATATACTGCTTTCTACTAAAAAAAAAAGCTAAAACTTGACATAGTTGCAGAAAAGAACCCACATGCTTCAAGTGTTGATTAAACATTCTATTGAAAGAATTTTTATATAAATGAACCAAATGGAAATGATGCTTATCAAAATTCATGTCCTTGAATTTAAAGAAAACTTAGAGGGCTATTTATCATCTTTATATGTTTAGCAGAAGATAAAAAGTGGAAATTAATGCACATAGGGATAAGGCAATGATAATTTCACATTTGTAATAAGATTTCTCCCACATCACATAAATACATCCTTGTGCAGAAACAAGAATATTCATGATTGAAGACTTTCTCAATACTTAATTACAGAGTTGATCCTCTGTGGTAGGTCTTATAGGTGTCCTGAGGGACTTAGGGCATAGAAGTTTTTCATTATCTCTTACATCGTCAGGATAAATCTACTATGTATTGTTTGTTGGTTACATTTACATGATGCTTATCCTGTGTTACTTTTCACACATTTTGTTACGGAAATAAGGAAGCCTTTCTATATGTGTGAATGTCATAGAAAGTTGGAACAAAAAGAAAAATTTTCACATTATCTGGTTTTCTTCTATATATCTTTTTTTCCCAGGTTTGAGGAAAACTAAAGGATGAATGCAACTTAATGTATGTATATTTTTTCTCAGCAGTATTCCTCCTCAGATGTGTTACAAAGCATAAAGAACAACTGAAGACCTTCAGACATTCCTTATATCAGTCAGTAAGTCTCTTCTCCACTGTGAGAACTTACATGTCTATTGAGGAGTGAGGAACAACTAATGACTTTTTCACACTTCCTACTTTCATAAGGCCTCTCTCCAGTGTGAGATCTCTGGTGTGTAATCAGGTGATTAGATTGACTAAAAGCTTTCCCACATACTAAACATTCATAAAGTCTCTCTCCACTGTGAGTTCTTGCATGTGCAGTGAGATATGAGGAACGAGTAAAGGCTTTCCCACATTCCAAACATTCATAAGGCCTCTCTCCAGTGTGAGTTCTATTATGTATAGTAAGGTCAGAGGAAATACTAAAAGGTTTTCCACATTTCTTGCATTTATGGGGCCTCTCTCCACTGTGAGAAAGTACATGTTTACTGAGGTATGAAAAGTGACAAAAAGATTTCCCACACTGCTTACAGTCATAAGCTCTCTCTCCACTGTGAGTCCTCATATGTGTAGCAAGATGTGAGGAACGGCCAAATGCTTTCCCACATTCCTTACATTTGAAAGGCCTCTCTCCCTTGTGAGTTCTTCTATGTCTTAGAAGGTGTGAGGAATAACTAAATGTTTTTCTACATTCCTTGCATTCAAAAGGCCTCTCTCCATTGTGAGTTCTCATATGTGTAATGAGGTGTGAGGCATAAAGAAATGCTTTTCCATATTCCTTACAATCATAAGACCTGTCTCCACTCTGAGTTCTTACATGTGTACTAAGGAGCTCTGGTAGCTAGACTTATGAATCGGGCTGTGAACTTCAAGGTCAGCAGTTTGAAACTACCAGCTGTTCTGTGGGAGAAAGATGAGGCTTTCTGCTCCTGTAAAGATTTACAGTCTCGGAAACCCTGTACACGACTCCACGGCACATAACCACCACTGAGTTGTGAGGAAGAAATAAAGGATTTCCCACATTCCTTATATTCATAAGGCCTTTCCTCATTGTGAGAACTAACATGTTTAGTGAGACTTGAAAAATGACTAGAGGATTTCCCACACTCCTTACATTCAAAAGGTCTCTCTCCACTATGAGAACTTGCATGTCTAGTGAGGTTTGAAAAACTAGTAAAGAATTTCCCACATCCCTTACATTCATAAAGCTTTGGTTCACTGTGAGATATTACATGACTAGTGAGGCTTGAAAAATGCTTGAAGGATTTCCCACATTCCTTATATTAAAAAGATCTCTCCCTACTGTGAGAACTTGCATGTCTAGTAAGGCTTGAAAAACTAGTAAAAAATTTCCCACATTCCTTCCATTCATAAGTCTCTCTCCACTGTGAGTTCTTATATGTCTTGTGAGGTGTGAGTAACGACCAAACGTTTTTCCACATTCTGTGCATTCATAATGCTTCTTTCCACATTGTTTCCCTCTATGTTTAGTGAGAGGTAAGGAACATCTATAAGCTTTGGCAGAATTCTTACATTTATAAAGTTTTTCTCCAATAAGAGTTCTCAAATGAGGTTTTAGGTAAAAAGGGCAACTGCTGTCTTCTTCACACTTCTTATACTGATAAGTTTTGTATCCAGTATAAGATCTGATGTGATGCTTAAATGTGTGATCCATAAAGGCTTTTCCATACTCACAACATTCAGAAGGATCTTCTCTAGTGAGAGTTCTTTTGAGACTATTTAGCTTTTCAATCCAGTAGAAAGTTTTTCCACACTGATTACCTTCTATATTATTTTACCTTCTTTACTTTCATGGAGGCTTTTTACCATATATCTTCTCATACAATCTCCTTGGTCGTGCTGATCTTCACATAGCTCATGGAGTTCACAAACTTCTATTAGGTAGGACCAGGAGTCATTCTTCTCAGATAACGTTGGTGTATTATTATCCTGTTGAAAAACTGCACTGTGAAACTCCTAGATCCAGGGGAAGACTGATTCCAGGATGCAAGGAGATCTCCAAGAAATACTGGGCCAACACATTCTGAAAGGAGACAAGGACCTTTCCCAAAAACCTACAAAGTAAAGCCTTTTCCAAAAACCAGCACTCTGAATTTGGACTTCTAGACTACTAAACAGAGTATAAGTTCCTGAATGTTTCCATCATCACATCTTTATAGAGTTTCCTCTGATAAAAATTCAGCATAGCCCATTGTTCCCAGGTAAAATTCATGATCAGAGCATCGACAACCACTGAGTCCATTTCCTGTTGCACCTTTTGGAAGTCTAATTGAATGTTTTCTCCAAGTCCAAGAAGCCACTTCAATAAGAAGAATGGGAATGGAAGCAGAGCTGCTAAGCAGTTTGGAGGCACATGATTAACGTCTGGTCCACAAAGCTGGTCAAAGCAGTTGAAATCTTAACTTGTGATTGTATAGGTATGGAAGATGGTCACCCAAGGTCATCCGTGGAATAAAATGGATTTGTTCTCTCTGTGGCATGCCTGGGACCTCACAACGACAGATATCTGCAAAACGTGGCTACTGGCCTGCCTTTAGCTATGTTTGATAGTGTATTTATGTCATGTATCAGAGCACCTATATTTTTCATTGATTTGTCCTATTTTCTCATTGATGATCTTCATAGTTCTAGGTTTTACAGGTAGATCTTTAATCCATATTGAGTTTGTTTGTTTATATGGTGTGAGATATGAGTCTTGTTTCATTTTTCTGCAAATGGATTTCCAGTTTTGCCAACACCATTCATGGAAGAGACTAACTCTTCACCATGTAGTGTGTTTTTCCATTTTGAAAGATAAGTTTACTCTATGTGGATGGATTTACTTCTGGGTTCTCAATTTGGTTTCACTGATTTGTGTATCTACCATTGTACCAGTACCAAGTTGTTTTGACCACTGTGGTTGTATAGTAGATTTTCAGGTTCAGAAGTGAGAAACCTCAAACAACTTTGTGCTTCCTCTTTAATGCTTTCCTATCCAAGGCCTATTTCCTTTCTATATAAAGTTAGTGATCAGTTTTTCCATCTTTTTAGAGAATGACATTGGAATCTAGATTGGGATTGCATTGTATCTATATGTTGTGTTGGGTAGTGTTTATATTTCTTCAGTGTTATGTAATCCTATCCATTTTCATTGTATATGCTTCCATTTTTGGTTTCTTGTAGTAGTGTTTTGTAGTTTTTGGTATAGGTATTTTGTTTTTCTGGTTAGATTTACATCTAAGTATTATATCTTTTGGAGTCCTGGTATGGTGCTGTGAATTAATGCACTGGACTGCAAGGTCGGTTTGAATTGCAAGGTTGGTGGTTCAAGCTCTTGAACTTCTCCTTGGAAACCCTTTACAGGTTGCTAACTGACTCAATGGCACTTAACAACAACAACAAAAACAACAAAATGACATCTTTTGGGTGGCTATTGTAAATGGTATTGTTTTCTTGATTTCCTTTTCAGAGCTGTCTTCATTAGTGTAAAGGAATCAGATGCAGCCTATTTATTTTTGTAAATGAAGTTTTTAGTAACACCACCCTGCTCATTCATTTCCTTATTACCTGTGGTTGCTTTCACATTAAAATGGCAGCGTTGAGTAGTTGTGACAGGTACTCTATGGCCTGAAAACCTAAAATATTTACTATCAGAACCTTTAAGAAAGAGTTTACTGAATCCTGTTTTAGATTTATCAGTTACATACAACTTGTTATAGATTTAATTGTGTCCCTCAAAAGTATGTGCTGTAAATCCTAATCTCTATGCATGGTGTGGCACTGTAGGATAAGCACTAGACTGTGAACCATAAGGTCAGCAGCTGTCTCTCAAAAACCCTATACAGGATCTCTATGAGTTGAAACTGATTTGAAGGCACTTGACAACAACAACATGACTGTGATTACACCACCCATCTGTCAGTTTGTCATACTATAGTGGCTTGTGTGCTGATGTGATACTGGAAGCTATGCCACTGGTATTTTAAATATCAGCAGGGTTACCCATCATGGACAAGTTTTAGTGGAGCATCCAGAAAAAGACTGAGTAGGAAGAAGGAGAGGCAGACTACTTTTGAATGTTTACCCACTCAAAACTTTATGAATAATAGAGAACAAACAAGATGGTGGATTAGGTGGAAGTGCAGTGAAGAGCTCCATCAGCAACAACACAGAATACTGAACCAAGCAGACTCAGGGGATGGTGCCAGAACTCTGAACCACATATAAAGGAATATTTAGAAGGTTAGAAGGCTTACAGATAGGGAAATTTTTAGCAGAAGTAAGAAATCCATTGCTTTCTAATTCAAGATGCTCAGCTGCTCCTGGAGCTGCCATCTTGGGCGAGACCAAATGGGAGAAGGATTAGAGCAGCCACAGACGCCTGACAGAACCATGGAGATAAAGGTGTGGACATTCTTTTTTTGGATATCTGTTCACTGGTCTCTCGCTGGCTGCACACCTCCATTTTGGAGACTAGAGGGGGTACCTGAGTGAGTGGACACTCCAACCCCAATCCCAGAGGGTTCTACTATGCATGCGCACAGATCTCCTCAAAATTTAAAGTGACAGTTTCCACTTAAAACCAAATGGCCACAGCTGTCCCTGAACTGTTTATCACTAGGGAAAAGGCCTGAATGGGGTTTGTGGAGTGGGACAGGCAGACTAATAAGGAAATAGAATGAAAATTAAATCCTGAGTTACGTCACAATGACCAACAGTGGCATCTTGAAATTTCTCAGGAAGAAGA
>NW_006408535.1:18725161-18733966 GCF_000296735.1 Chrysochloris asiatica
GGTGGGAAGGTCAGGTAGATTACAGGATAAAATAGACTGTCTTAAATGGAGAGAAAATTTAATGGAATATAAGGTAACCACAACAATGGGGTTGGGATGGGGGTTTTAGTTTGGATGTTGGGGTGGGCAATACAAGAAGAGGGAGGAGGGAAAAGATCTAGATATGGGAACATTGAGACAGGTTTGTATGTCCTAAGTGGTACAGAGGTAAATAGTGATGCATGCTCAACCTTGGAACAACAGGGCTCTGGCATACAGGGATATAGCTTGAAGAGGGGAAGTAATACTAAAATCCTTGACTGTCTTACGAATTTTAGTTTCCCTTGCCTACTATTGTAAAATAGACACAAGTGGGATAGAAAGGAATGTCGGGAAACATGATTAGAGAAAACTTGTAAACCCGCCTTCAGCCTATAACTGATTGGAATATCTAAAAGGAATTCTAGAACTTGCCCAGTGAAATAGGCTGTTATAAAGTCTTTACAGAGTATAGGACCTTTGGTGGAATACTGACTGAGTCCCATACAGAACCTTATGAGGTGGGACATTCCCACTAGCAAGGACAAGCAGACCAGCCTGGAACAGCTACACTAACACAAGATACATCTTCAAAGAAAGATCGTCAGGAAAAACCCAAAACAAAAATGTCAGCATGACTGGCTACTACAAGAATAAGCAAGCTGTTCAACAGGAAGATATCAAGGCAAGCAATCAAGTTCCTTCAGGACAAACTCCCCTCTATGACTGAAACTCAAAGGGAACACACAAACAAGCATGTAATCTTGCTGGTGACCACATTGGTCTACTGGTAAGTGGAAGAGGGGGAAAGGTGGCAAAGAAGAAATGGCCTGAGGATGAATAAATAAGTGAATCTTTGATTTTTCTCAAAGGTCAAGATCCTGGTATAAATAATGTGTTGTTAAATGTGTTTCTAACCTATAGTGGCTCTGTATGGAGTTTCCAAGGAATGGCTGGTAGATATGAACCATCAACATTGTGATAAATAATCCAATGCTTATCTTACAGCACCACACTAGGACTAAATAATAGAATAGAGAAAGGCTTATCAAGTTAGTTCAGCTGGTTCTCCACTCACCCCAGTTTTTGTTGTTAACTACTGTCGAGTTGGTTCTGACTCATGGCAACCCTGTTTAGGATTTCTGAGGATTGGATGTTGGGTTTGAACAACTGTCCAGTGATTACCCTACAAAAGGGGGAAAATTTGAAAATAAGAATTGTCTATGGATTGGATAAGAGGGACTAAAGACTCAGAGAGAAAGGCAGACTTATTGGTTTCTGAGAAAGGATGCTGTACAATATTGCTTTCTCAGGCAGAGTCCCAGGATGGTTGTTGTTAAGGGCTGCTAAATCAGTCCTATTAAATCATAGGCATCAGTTAAATTAGGGTTTCTGAGGTGAAGCTGGTAGGTTAGAACCACCAATCTTGAAGTTAGCACTCTAGTACTTATCCTACAGCATCACACTAGGATTGTTGTTGTTGTTGTTAAGTGTCATTGAGTCGAATCTGACATATAGCAACCCTGCATAGGGTTTCCGAGGAGCAGCTGGTTCAAACAGCTTGCAGTTCAAACAGCTCTGCAGTCTGGCGCATTAACCCACAGCGACACACACTAGATTAGAGGTGTCAAAATTCTAGCAGATCTGTCAATCTGAGAGAGTGGAGATGTATGCCTTATCTTCTGGGAAGTGTCTCAGAAATGACAAGGTCCCAGAGTTCTTCCACATGCTGACATGGCCTAGCAACTGAGAGAGTTCACCAAAATTTGCACACCCAAAAGTGACATGTTGGAATTGCCACATTTTCCTGCTCCCTGAAAAAGTTGTAGGAGCATAAACCTAAAGGGATCTTAACAATTGTAACAAAAAGGATGCTACAGTGAGAAGTGGATTTGATCAAAGAAGTTAAGAAAGGGAGTGGGGTGGGGACTAGAGACATCTTGGTGATTACCAAGCTGTCAACTGAGAACAAAAGGTACTTTATGAATATCTCAGAGGATGCCATGGTGGACAGACGATGATAGATGACAGGTACTATTTATTCACAGTGGCATGAATGATATTTGACCATCTTACAACTGAAATGTTCCTTTATGGAGAAGAAGAGGAAGGAGAAGTTTGTCCATAATTGACAAAAATGATATTTTCTGCCCTATGGAGTTTGGTAGTGGACAAGTAAATGCTTAACAACTGCCTAGGAGTTGGGAGGAAGACCAGATTCGTAGCATTTGCCGATTTCTGTGGTGTAATACTTCCACCACGGCCAATTTCAAACTACCCACCTGATATTATTGAATTTGTAGGGCAAATTTTGAAGTGATATAGGGGAGAAAAGAGACCCTATGTTCAAAGATAATGAATTTGTTGTTAAGTCCTTTCAAGTTGGTTCCGACCATAGGGACCCTGTATAGGGTTTCCAAGTAGCGGTTGGTGAGTTTGAGTGCTTATCCTACAGTGTCACACCAGGACTACAGACTCTTTATTAAGTCTTAAACAAGTGTAAACACAAGACAAAACCAAACGTAGATCATCCACCCAGTTGAGAGAACTCATAGGCATCATGATGAGTTTCCAAAGTTCTGTCTCCACGTGATGACCTTTCATTGGACACAGAGAATAAAGGAATATCCTCCACAGTCATGTCTGAGGCAGCAACCATGCATCTCTCTCTCTCTCTCTTTCTCTCTCTCTCTCTCTCTTACACACACACACTGGACCTACAGAAAATAGGGAAAGAACTATTGCAGATAGGAAAGTTTATAGTCTTTAAAGTTTATAAAATGGAATGAAGCTCTGCTAGAGCGGAGTCATTCACAGGTAAAACACCTTCAGATTTCATGTTGTATAGCAGAAGAGAATTACATAATCAGCCTGAATAGATACAAGCAAGCTACTTCACACCACCTGGGGAGGACTTCTGAATATACAGTGAAGTGTTACAGAAAAAAAAAAAAAATTAAGTTACAAATTTATTTTCTACACCTGAGTACAGGTCTTGAAAAATCTGTATTTGCTAAATTTTTGGATTAAATCTCAATATTGATAATTGCTTTCTTGTTCATTTATTTCACATGATGACTTTAAATTCATTAGCAGTTAGGTTAATTTTTACACATTGTTTGCAAGGAGGGAGCAAGGGCAGATGTTCATTCTTGCTTGTTTTCTACTCCTTCCACTTAACTGTATGATATAATTATTGCTTCTTAACTCTCCTGATGGGGGCGTTGGAGATTCCATGGTAGCATTCTTGCCTTACATGTGGGAGACCTAGGTTAGATTTCTAGTCCATGTACTTCATATGCAGCCACAATTCTTCTGTCAGTGGAAGCTTGTGTGCTGCTACTACGCTGAACAGGCTTCAGTGGGGCTTCCAGATGAAGGCAGATTGAAGAAGGCCTGATGATGTACTTCTGGAAATCAGTCAATGAAAACCCTGTGGATCACAATAGTATGATCTGCAGTTGATAATAGGATGGCACATGCTGTGGAGTGTAAAATCTGAAGACTTTTGTCTGTGAGTGACTCTAGGCAGAGCTTAATTCCAGCTTGTGTCTAGGTTTGAGTGTTCAGATGCCAATTTTTCTTGAGTACCTCATGTACCTCCGACAACTAAACTGTCAGAGTTAGAAACAGTATGTTTGAAAGTGAATCTGGAGCCACTGTCCTCATAGGAACACTACTAGACACATTTCTTAATGGTCATCTAGTTGTAATGTCATAGCCCCAGAGCCTGAGAGACTGTGCCTTTCTGTCTCCAATAGATCCATCCCTGCTTTTGGTAGGCCTGGTGTGCGTAAGTGATGACTGGCTACTGCTGTCAGTCATGCTAGTGGGAGGAGATTCCTTTGTTCTCTGTGCCCTATAAAAGGTCATCACATGGAGACAGGACTTTGGAAACTCATCCTGGTGTCTATGATTTCCATCACCTGGGAGATCTATTTTTGTCTTTGTCTTATGCTTTCTTTTGTTTAAGACTTAATAAAAAGTCTATAAAATATTTATTTCTCGAAGATGCGGTGTCTTTTCTCCCATATAGTACACAGGACCAGGCAGTGTTTCCTTCCATTGTTCAGAAGTTGTACGTTAACTTGATGGAAACTAACAACAACTGTTCTTATATATTGAAAGGAAACCAGGGTTTCTAAATATTTCTGTTTGTGAGATTGGTATAGTAAGTCCAGGCTGGAAAGAGTAGAGAGTAGTTACTGCTGTTAAGTGCTATCGAGTCAGTTCTGGCTCATACCAACTCTGTAAAGGACTTTCAAGGAGCAGCAGGTGCATTTGAACTGTCAACCTTGTGGTGAGCAGTATAGTACTTATCCTACAGTACGACATCAGGAGGAAAGTGTGCTCTGTTACAAAAAGACACTGTAGCATTACTTTTTGAAGTATTGTGGGGCTGCCATATGTTACCAATGTCTGATATTCTAGTCTTTCAGTTCTTTGGGGAAGAGACACCTAGGAGTTTATTCTTTGTTGAATGGTCATATGACTCTTTATATATTTATCAGTATGTTTCAAAAGTTTTTAAGAGCTAAAATGGGCTGCAGTAACCTGTCAGTTCTTTATGATGCTGAAGATATTTAGCTAACAATAGGGCTCCTAAAAGAATGAATCTCCTGTTCTATGGAGATGTTTTTTCATTGACAGATTAGAAATGAGAAAGCTAGGAAAAGTAGATAAGTTAAGTAATGGAAGTGAGTAGTGAGTTTTATGACGTGCCCTCTAAGAAAGCATCATTATTTTCCTGCCATATTTTGCAGTATTAATAAGGATAAAATCCTAGTATGTGAAATAAAGACAATGTATATCAAGATTTTAGTTGTGATGATTTATCTTATCTTTTTGGTTATAATATATAAAAAATATATCTAGTATTTCTTACAAAAGTACTGCAAAAGCTGAATGAGTTAAATTTCTCTAGGCAATTTTCAACACTAAGAAAAGAAATGCCTTTTCAAACTAATGACTATTTCATGGATACAGTAGAGAGATATTCAGCATCTGCAATTCTCTTTGGACCAAGAGTGAAGAGATAAGTAGTAATCATGCCTTCAAGGTAGAATTCATAATCAAATCTTTAATTAAACTCAATATGGAAAGTCCTTAATAAATATAAAAATTTGACTATCAGATTTTCTGGAAAATATTTAATGCCATGTTTAGCATCTGCTATTTGTACATCAGTGTGCAAAGAATTAAGCCTTTCTTTTTGTTTACTGGGTACATGGGACTATCAATGTCATATTTAAATGGGAAAGTATCTTATATTTGAATACTATACTTTCATATTATCCTATTTTTGCTTAACACATACTTAACACTTCTCAGAGAATTAAAATTCATTTTACCATATCAAATTTATATTCATTACGTATTAAGTGAAGATGTGTGGCTAATTCTCTGTTCCAGGAGTTTTTAATTAGCCCACTTCTATTTATCCAGGCCAAAAATCTCATTGTTTTACCTGAATCCTTTCTTTCTTTCATATCTCACATTTTTCAGCAAATTCTACCACTTCTGACTCAAAAATATATCCAGAATTCTACCACTTCTTGTCTCCCCTATTGTTACTACTAGTTCCATCTATCACATGAATTATATCCACAACCTCCTACCTGACCTCCTTGCTTCTGTCCCTGCCCCTTTCTAGCCTATTCTCAACACAAAAGCTAGAGGATCTTCCATCCTCTCATTCCTCTGTTCAAAGCCCTCCAGCAGCCTCCCAATTCACTCAGATAAAAACCAAAGTCTTTACTCTGGCTTTCAAGATTCTTTAGGATCTGGTCTAAAATTCTATGTGTATGAGAATTCAGAGTTGTTAAACTTACCTTGCATCCATGTTCTCATCTACAAAAGGGAGATAATAGTAGTGTCAGCTCTAATAGGGTTGTTGTGAAGATTAAATCAGGTAACACAAGTAGACCACTTAAAGCAAAGCTTGAATATAGTAAGTATTCAATAAAATGGATTCCTGGTATGGTGCTGTAGGATCAGCACTGGACTGTGAATCTCAGTGTTGGCAGTTTAAACTAACCAGCTGTCCTCAGAAACCCTATACAGAGTTGGTATGAGTCAGAACCAACTCTATGGTACTTAACAACAACAGCAGTATCTTCGTCATTATTGTTTTGACTATAAGTGCCTTGAAGATGGATATGAATTGGAAATGGACCCATCCTGATATCTAAGGTAAGAACATAACAGGTGGGGTGGGCAAAAGCAGAAGTATGATGAGCATTTCACAGAGGAAGGTTCTGTAGCTGGACTGGAGAGCCATGTTAGATTTTCTGTCAGTCAATATGGATTGTAAAAGAAGGATTGAGGGAGGGTATATTCCCAAAGCCTCTATCTTATTCTTCTTGAATTTTTGTTATTCCATGTGATCGGGGTAGGGGGAGCTAGCAGAGAAGGAGAAGCAGGATTTTATCTGTGGCTGCTCAGCAATACTTTTTCAGTAAGAGGAGTCTATCAGATATTCCCATTAAAGAATAGAGAAACTAAAAACTTAGGAAGAGATTAGAAATAAAGTAGATCTTAGAGTCAAATATACAGATGAAATGCCAAAAGTCTGTCAGCCATTTGATCTTTCTGCGTATCTTGGTGTCTAGCATTGTGTAGGTAAAATATCCAGCTGCTTGACTAAATTTTTCATTTTTCATCCAGATGTTTCCATTTCCTATTGTACGTGGAATATATTTAATAATATTTATAGTTTAATTGGGCATTTATGAAAGCAATTATGAAGTTTGATTGGATATTCATAGTTTTGAAACTATAAAGAATGGCATAAAATGTTTGTACTGCTGTAATAAAATTCTATTTTTATTTTGGAAAGATGTACATGATTTTTCAATAGAAGAAAGAATTTTAAAAATTCATTATAATAACACATTTGACACATCTGTTCTTCCTGTACAGAATCCTAGAATTCTAGAGTTAGGATGGACCTGAGGTCAAAGGCTGCCTTTGACAGAGGTACATCTTCACCAGTAATAGTTTGGACAAGGGATTAATATTAAAGATTAATATTAAAGCTGAAAGCTGCCTTCTTGAAGTTTGTGTTAATTAATCCTGTTTTGGGTCTTTGTAATAACTGCTGAGAATTTATCTTTATTCCTTTATGTCAGGGCAAGCTAATAAATATTTAAAGAAAAACTTTTGTTATTCCTCATTTCTTTCTTCTTTTTTTTCTTCACATTGTTGCTGGTGCTACTGAGTTGGTACCAACTCATAGCGACCCTATGCACAACAGAACGAAACACTGCCCGGTCCTAGGTCAACCTCATAATTGTTGCCACACTTGAGCACACTGATGCTGCCACTTGGCCAATGCATCTCGTTGGGGGTCTTCCTCTTTTTCTCTGACCCTCCACCTTACCAAACATGATATCCTTCTCCAGAAACTGGTCCCTACTGACAATATGTCCAAAGTATGACAGATGAAGTTTGGCTATCCTGGCCTCTAAGGAGCACTCTGGCTGTACTTCTTCCAACACAGATCTGTTTGTTCTTTTGGCAGCCCATGGCACTTTCAATATTCTCTTCCAACACCATAACTCAAAAGCATGAATTCTTCTACAGTCTTCCTTATTCACTGTCCAGCTTTCACATGCATATGAGGTTATTGAAAATACCATGGCGTGGGTCAGGAACACCTTAGTCCTCAAGCTGAACATCTTTGCTCTTCAACACTTTAAAAGGTTTTATGCAGCAGATTTGCCTAATGCAATATGTCATTTAGTTTCTTGATGACTGTTTCCATGAGTGTTAATGGTTGATCCAAGAAGAATGAAGTCCTTTACAACTTCAATCTTTCCTCTGTTGATAAGAATGTTGTTTATTGGTCCAGAGGTGAAGATTTTTGTTTTCTTTACATTGAGATGCAATCCATACTGAAGGCTGTGGTCTTTGATCTTTATCAATAAGTATTTTAAGTCCTCTTTACTTTCAGCAAACAAGGTTTTATCATCTGCATACCACAGGTTGTTAATGAGTCTTCCTCCAATCCTGATGCCATGTTTTTCTTCATATAGTCCAGCTTCTCAGATGATTTGCTCAGCATACAGGTTGAGCAAGTATGGTGAAAGAATACAACCTGTTGCACACCTTTCTTTATTTTAAACCATTCAGTGTTCCCATGTTCTGTTCGAACAGCTACCTCTTGGTCCAGGTACAGATTCCTCATGAGCACAAGTAAGTGTTCCAGAATACTCATACTTTGCCATGTTGTCCATAGCTTGTCATGACCCAAACAACTGAAAGCCTTTGCATAGTCAATAAAGTACAGTTAAACATCTTTCTGATATTCTCTACTTTAAGCGAAGATCCATCAGACATCAGCAATGATATCCCTCGTTCCGCGTCCTCTTCTGAATCTGACTTGAACCTCTGGAAGTTCTCTGTCAATGTATGATTGTAGCCATTGCTGTATAGTAAAACTTTACTCATATGGATATCAAAGATGTTGTCCAGTGATTTCTGCATTCCGTTGGGTCACCTCTCTTTGGAATGGGAACAAATATGGATCTCTTACAATCAGTTTGCCAGATCGTTGCCTTCCAAATTTCTTGGCATAGATGAGTCAGTGCCTCCAGTGCCACCTCACTTTCTTGAAAAATTTCAATTTTTATTCCATCAATTCCTGGTGTCTTTATCTTTGCCAAATCCTTCAATGCACCTTGAACTTCTTCCTTCAGTATCATTGGCTTTTGATCCTAAGCTACCTCTTGAAACGGTTGAACATCAACCATTTTCTTTTGCTACAGTAACTCTGTATTTCTTCCA
>NW_006408535.1:18734066-18741456 GCF_000296735.1 Chrysochloris asiatica
ATTCCATGTTCTGATTATTAATGGATGTTTACAGTTGTTTGTCTGCATTTTGAGTTGTGCCCCATCAGCCAATGAAGGTCCTCAAGGCTTTACTTCCACAGGCTTTACTCCATTCACTTTATCACAGACAACTCTACTTTGAGGAGGCAGCTCTTCCCCAGTTGCCTTTTGAGTGACTTCCAACCTGTTGGGCTCATTTTCTGGCACTATATTTGACAGTGTTTCCTGGTTATTCATAAGGTTTTCAGTGACTAAATATTAGGAAGTAGTTTGTCTCTCCTTCTTTCTGATCTGTCTTTGTCTGGAAACTCCTCTGAAACCTGTCCACCATGGGTGACCCTGCTGGTATTTAAAATACATGTGGCATAGCTTCTAGAATCACAGCTGCTTTTCCTTCATATGACCTGATATTTACTCTTTTCTACTTGAATCCCAATCCTCTGTGTACACCCTTCTGTATTTTAATTTCCTTTGAAAAGTGTAACACTTATAACTGAAAGAAATACTCTGCTTTAGCTTTGATCAGCCCAAAGGACAATAGGGCTATCACTTTTTTTTTGTTTTGTTTTGGATTCTATATATATACTCATGTACTCCAAGTATTTGTTGATGTTTTTGAAATTTTTTTTTTATTGTTGAGTTCTATTACTTGATGTCAATTCAAACAGATGAATTCTTTATATGTGAATCACCTTCTGTTTCTTCCATATGATGTTAGTGGGCCATAGAGAATATGGCACTACTTTTCTCCCTTTTATATTTTATCTTTCTTTGGTGAGTTTTTCATACTGCCATGATTTGTGTTTTGTTGTCATGCTGGAAGCTGTGCTACTAGTTCACCACTCATCTGTCAATTTGTTGTACTGTGGTGGCTTGTGTGTTGCTGTGATTATGGAAGTTATACCACTGGTATTTTAAATACCAGCAGGAACACTCATGGTGGTCAGGTTAAAACTGAGCTTCCAGACAAAGACAGACTAGAAAGAAAGAGAGATGGACTACTTTTGAATATTTAGTCACTGAAAACTTTTATGAATAGCAGTGGAACACTGTCAGGTAACACCACTGGAATATTAAATATTGAAACATGAAGAAGAGCACCAGAATATTGTCAGATATCCTGCCAGAAGGTGAGCCTCTCAGGTTGTAAGGCACTCACCAAATGACTGGTGAAGAGCTGCCACCTCAAAGTAGAGTTGACCATGATGAAGTGAAAAAAGTAAAGCCTTTGGGACCTTCATTTGCTGAAGGGGCACAACTCAAAATGAAGAGAGACAGCTGTAAGTATACACTAATAATTGGAATTTGGATTGTACAAAGTATGAATCTAGGAAGTTTGGAAATTGTCACAAATGAAATTAAACACATAACCATCCATATCCTAGCTATTAGTGAGATGAAATGGACTAATACTGGTCATGTTGAAGCTGACAAACACATGGTTTACTATGCTGGAAATGACAAACTGAAGAGGAATGACATCACATTCATCAACAAAAAGAATATGTCAAGACCTGTCTTGAAGTACAATGCTGTCTGTGATAGGATAATGTCCATTTTAAGGAAGACCAGTTAGTACCACTATTATTTAAATATATATATCAACCACTAAAGCAAGTGATGATGAAATTGAACAATTCTACCAACTTGTTCAGTCTGAAATGGATCAAACATGTGATCAAGGTGTATTGATAATTATTGGCAATTGGCATGCAAAGGTAAGAAACCAAGAGGAAGGATCAGTAGTTGCAAAATCTGACTTTGGTCATAAACACAATGCTGGAGATCGCATGATAAAATTTTGCAAGACCAGTAACTTTTTCATTGCAAATACCTTTTTAAAACAACATAAAAGATGGCTATACACATGGACCTCACCAGATGCAATACATGGAAATCAGATTGACTACATCTGTAGAAAGAGATGATGGAAAAGCTCCATGTCATAAACCAAAATAAGGCCAGGGACAGACCATCTATTGCTCATATGCAAGTTCTGGCTGAAGCTGAAGAAAATTAAAACATGTACACAAAAGCCAAAATATTACCCTGAATGTACCCCACCTGAATTTAGATTATCTGAAGAACAGATTTGATACATTAGACACTAAAGACCCAAGACGAGAAGAGTTGGGGAATGACATAAAGAACATCATACTGGAAGAAAGCAAAAGGTCACTAAGAAAACAAGAAAGAAGGAAAAGACCAAAATGGATGTCAGAAGAGACTCTGAAATTTTCTCTCCAGCTTAGAGATGCTAAGGCAAATGGAAAAAATGAGGAGATAAAATAACTGAATAGAAAATTTCAAAGGTCAGCTAGAGAAGACAAAATCAAAGATTATAA
Organism: Chrysochloris asiatica; assembly: GCF_000296735.1. Lineage (NCBI taxonomy): Eukaryota > Metazoa > Chordata > Mammalia > Afrosoricida > Chrysochloridae > Chrysochloris > Chrysochloris asiatica. The sequence continues at coordinate 18,736,412 of NW_006408535.1, forward strand.
TGAAACATGAAAAGATCTGGAACCAGAAAACCCAAAGGGAAGAACATGCTCAGCATTTGTCAAGCTAAGAGAACTGAAGGAAAATTCAAGCTTCAAGTAGAAATATTGGAGGATTCTATGGGCAAAAAATTGAATGATGCAGAAAGCATCAAAAGAAGATGTAAGGAATACACAGAGTCATTGCACTAAAAATAAATGGTTGATTTTCAACCATTTCTAGAGGCATCATATGATCAAGAACCATTGATACTGAAGGAAGAAGTCCAGAGTACATTGAAGGCATTGACAAAGAACAAGGCATAAGAAACTAATGGAATACAAGTTGAAATCTTTCAACAAAATAACGCAGCACTGGAGGCACTCACTCATCTATGACAAGAAATTTGGAAGACAAGTACCATATTAGAGACCATTTCAAAGAGGGGTGACCCAAAGGAATGTGGAAATCATCAGACAATATGATTGATATCACATGCAAGTAAAATTTTGCTAAAGATAATACAAAAATGTCTTCAACCATACATTGACAGAGAATTTCCAGAGGTTCAAGTCGGATTCAGATGAGGACATGAAACAAGGGATATAATTGCTTATGTTAGATGGATCTTGGCTAAAATCAGAGAATACCAGTGAAATGTTTACCTGGTTGTTCTTTATTGACTATGCAAAGGCTTTCAAGTGTGTGGCTCATGACAAGCTATGGGCAACATGGTGGAGAATGAATAATCCAGAACACCTAATTGTGCTTATGAGGAACCTGTATTTAGACCAAGAGGCAGTTATTTAAACAGAACGAGGGAAACAATGAATGGTTCAAAATTAGGAAAGATGTGTACCAGGGTTGTACTCTTTCACCATACTTGTTCAGTTTGTTTGCTGAGCAAATAATTTGAGAAGCTGGATTATATGAAGAAAAACATGGCATCAGGATTAGAGGAAGACTCATTAACAAGCTGCAAAATACAGATGATACAACCTTGCTTGCTGTAAGTGAAGAGGACTTAAAATACTTACTGATAAAGATCAAAGACCACAGCCTTCGGTATGGATTGCTCCTCAATGTAAAGAAAAAAATCTTTGCCACTGGACCAATAAGTAACCTCCAAATAAACAGAGAAAATGTTGAAGTTGTCAAAGACTTCATTTTTTTTGGATCAACCATCAACATCACAGAAACAGCAGTCAAGAAATCAAATGACATGTTGCATTAGGCAAATCTGCTGCACAAGACCTCTTGTGAAGTGTTGAAGGGCAAAGATGTCAGTTGAGGATTAAGGTGCACCTGACCCAAGTCTTGGTATTTTTCAGTAACCTCATATGCATGTGAAAATTGGACAGTGTAAGGAAGAATGTAGACAAATGGATGCATTTGAGTTATGGTGCTGGAGGGGAATATTAAAAGTACCATGGACTGCCAGAAGAACAAACCAATCTGTGTTTGGTGAAGTACAGCCAGAGTACTCCTTAGAAGACAGGATGGCCAGACTTCATCTCTCAGACTTTAGACATATTATAGACATATTATCAGGATGGACCAGTCCCTGGAGAAAGATCTCATGTTTGGTAAAGTGGAGGGTCAGAGAAACAGAGGAAGACCTGTAATGTGATGGACTGACACAATGGAAATAGCAATAGGCTCAAATGTAGCAATGATTGTGAATTTAGTGCAAGATTGGGCAGTTTCTTTCTGTTGTGCATAAAGTCACTATGAGTCAGTACAGATTCTATGGCATCTAACAAAAACAATAACAAAATGCTTCTAGTATTTCAAATACCAGCATGGTCCCCATGTAGACAGATTTTAACAGAGTTTCAGACTAAGAAAGTCTAGAAAGAAAGTCCTGACAATCTACTTCTAAAATAACTGCTCACTAGAAACCTCATGAATAGCAGTGAAACATTATCTGATATAGTGCTGGAAGATGAGCTCCTTAGGATGGAATGCACTCAAATATGACTTTTGAGGAGCTGCCTCCTCAATGTAGAGTTGACATTAATGTGACATTAAGGTGGAGTATGGCGTTCAGGACCTTCATTTATTGATACGTGGCACAACTGAAAATGAGAAGAAACAACTGCAAACATCCACCAATATCCAGGATGTGGAAGATTCAAAATATTAAGCAAAAAAAAAAATGGAAGTCATCAAAACTAAATGGAATGCATGAAGATCAAAATCCTATGCATTCATGAGCTGAAATGGATTCATATTGGCCATTTTGAATAAGATCATCATATAGTCTACTATTCTGGAAACAATGAATTGAAGAGGAGTAGTGTAGTATTCGTCATCAAAAAGAACATTTCAATTTCTATCCTGAATTATATTGCTGTCAATGATAGAAAAACATCCATATACTAGAAAGATGACTAGTTTAAATAACTATGATTCAAATGTACACACCAACTACTAAAGCAAATGATGAAAACTGTAGGATAAGCACTGGACTTCTAACTGCAAGGTTGAGAATTCAAACCCACCAACTGCTCCTTGGAAACAGGGTTGCTATGAGTTGGAAAGATTCAGTGGCAGTTAACAATAACAGCAAACCAACTTTTGCTGTCTGCTATTGATTAAACATGCAGTTAAGATACATTCACAATTACTGGTGATTGGAATGTGAAAGTTGGAAACAAGAAAGAGGCATTGTTGTTGTTGTTGTTAAGTGCCATCGAGTCGGTTCCAACCCATGGAGACCCCGTATAGGGTTTCTGAGGAGCAGCTGTTGAGCTTGAACTGTAATTGAAAAATGTGGCCATGTTAATAGAAATGATGTTGGAGATCACAAGATAAAAATTTGCCAGACCAATGACTTATTTACTGCTAATACTTGGTTTTCAACAATATACATGGTGACAGTGCATGTGGATGTCCTCAGATGGAATATACAGGAATCAAATCAACTTAATTTGTCGAAAGAGATAATGGACAGAACAAGACTATTTAGCTGTTGTTTTTAAAAGAGACCATATTTGCTCAAATGTAAGTTCAAGGAGATCTGAAGAAAATTAAAATAAGCTCATGAGAGACTAAGTATGACCTTGAGTATGTCTTACTTGAAATTAGAGACCATCTCAAGAATAGATTTGACACACTGAACATTAATGATCAAACACCAAATGAGTTGTAGAATGACATCAAGAACCCATACATGAAGAAAGCAAATGTCATTAAAAATACAGTAAAGAACAAATCCCCCTCCAAGACTGAGACTCAAAGGGATGAAAGCTTGCTGGAGACCACGTTAGTCTACTGGTGAGTGGAAGAGGGGAAAGGCATCAATGAAGAAATGGGCTGTGTTCAACCCCATTCCATGGACTTCCATTGACCTGGAGATGAGAGAGAGAAGAGGAAGGGCTGTTTGGTCTGAAGTGTGGTGAGATATGGGGGCTCCTGAGCCCATGGACAAAGACATAGCCACGGAGGGCTAGAGCTGAGAGTAAAGCATCCAGCTGATATGAAGAGGGGGGAGATGCACAAGAACACTCAAACTTGCATATAGTACCCATTTGACCTAGCCTCAATGGCTTGATAGTCAGAGCTCAACTAGAGGAAGATAAAAAAAAAAAAAAAGAACAAATTTTGATAAAGGAAACAAGTGTAAATTGCTAAAACTTGATGAACTTAGCTTATACTTATGGATGTAGTAATTCAAAATACCAACTGAGAGGGAAGGAGTCTTCACATCAAGTATCAATCCTATCCCATCTTTATACAGTATAGATAGGGACAGGTAACTTAGACATTGCTATCTAAAATAAGGGGTAAATAAAGCATGAAGTGACTGGCTTACAAGTTTTCAGGAGGGAGTTTAGTTTAAGAGTGAGTAGGGGAACTCAGACATTGGCTACCTAAAATAAGATGGTGATAAAGGCATGAAGTGACTGACTTATAAGATTTCAAGAGGGAGTTTAGTTTAAGAGTATGCAGGGGAATCCCCACTGAATAGTTTTTGTCTTGTCTAGATGGGTCTGGTAAAAAGAGATGGAAATAAGATTCTTATGATTCAATAGTGAGTATTGTTATCATGACTAATTGTGACTGTCACATTGTAAAGGTAGAAGATTTGTAACAAAAATGTGGGAGTAGTTAATCTTACAGTCCAGAAATTGAGGATCCTAGGACCATAAAGGGAAAAGAGCACAAGTGGAATGAGAGACCCTATCCAGAGAAGCAGCGACACCAGAGATGGAGGCAGAGATGGGGACATGGAGAGAGGGAGCAGCTGAAGACTCTAGATTCATGGAGAGAGAAGGACTGAGAGCTGGTGGCCAGGAGGTAGATTTGCAGAATGTGCCCTTTGGTGGTGTAAATGAGTGTTTAAAAGACGCATGAGTGTTTTTTTTTTTTTTTTAAAGAGCTAAAATGAATAGAGAGAAATACTGTTAACTGATGATACATGGAGGGGATTATAATCATTGCAATAAAACAAAGTATATGATTTGTTGAATGTAAAACTGATGATCTGCCCTGTAAATGTTCACTCAATTCACAATAAAAACTTAAAAAAGAGAAAATAAAGGTGTATAGGGGAAGGTAGAGTTCCCACTGAATAGTTTTCATCTTGTCTAGATGGGTCTGGTGAAAAGAGATAGGGATAAGATTCTTATAATTCAATAGTAATTGTTATCATGACCAACTGTGACTGTTACAACTGTAAAGGTAGAGGTTTTATAACAAAAATGGTTGAGATATTAATCTTACAGTCCAGAAACAGAGGACCCTAGAAGCAGTGACACCAGAGATGAGGACATGGAGTGAGGGAACAACTGAGGGCTCTGAACTCATGGAAAAAGTGGGATAGAGTGCAGGTTTGCAGAATGTGCCCTTTGCTTGTTTAAATTATTATGTATTCCTGAGTGGTTCTGTGTCCATCCTTAGCCCCACCCCCCAAAAAAAACACAAAAAAACAAAACCCAAACAACAGCAAAAACCCAGAAGGAATGGAAGCAAATACTATTGAATGATGCTGCAAGTAGGAGATTGCAATCATTGCAATGAAATGATGGTGTAAAGCCGATGTTCTCCCATGTAAGGTATCACT
>NW_006408535.1:18741584-18770610 GCF_000296735.1 Chrysochloris asiatica
GCTCCTAAAAAAATAAAATCTGAAGGAAAAAAATATAGTAAAGGAAGAAATGCCCACAATGGATGTCAGAAGAGACTATGAAACTTGTTCTTCAAAATAGAGGAGCTAAAGTGCAAGGACGATATGATGGAGTACAATAACTGAACAGGAGATTTCAAAGGGTGACTGGAGAAGACAAAGTACAGTATTATAATGAAATGTGCAGACCTGGAGTTATAAACCCAAAAGGGAAGACCATATTCAGTATTTACCAAGCTGAAGTGAAGAAAAATTCAAGCTGCAAAGGAAGGATTTGAGGAGTCTGTGGGCAAAATGGACTATTAGTGTGGCATTGTAGTATAAGTACTGGACTGCTAATTACAGGCTAGCGGTTCAAACCCACTCATTGCTCTTCAGAAACCCTATACAGGAATGCTGTGAGTTGGAGCTGACTGCTGTATGGCATTGAATAACAACAGCATGGGCAAAATATTGAAAAAATGCAGGAAGCATCAAAAGAAGATGGAAGGAATACATAGAGTCACCATACCAAAAATAATTGGTTAGTGTTTAACCATTTTAAAAGGTAACATATAATCAAGGACCCATGGTATTGAAGGCAGAAGTCTAAGCTGTGCAGAAGGCTGTAGCAAAAAACAGAGCTCCAGGAATTGACAGAATACCAGTTGAGATGTTTCAACAAACAAATGCATCACTGGAAGCACTTACTTGTTATACCAAGAGATTTGGAAGACAGCTATCTGGCCAACCAACTGGAAGACCAACTAACAGTAAGAAATCCATATTTATGTCAATTTCAAAGAATGGGCACAAATTTGTGTCCAAAGGTGATTCAACTGAATGTGGAAGTTATTGCACAACATCATTAATATTTCATAAAAATGAAATTTTGCTGAAGATAATTCAAAATCTGTTGTTATGGTATTTTGACAGGGAACCACCAGAAATTTAAGGTGGATTCAGATGAGAATGTGGAAGGAGGAAAATCACTGCTGATGTCATCTCGATCTTGGCTGAAAGCAGAGAATACCAGAAAGATGTTTACTTGTGTTTTATTGACTGTGGATTTTAACAAATTTGGGATAACATTGTGAACTGTGTGGTTTTTCAAATTTTGGATAACATTGTGAAGAATGGGAATTTCAAAACAGTTGTCATACGGAACCTGTACCTAGATCTAGAGTCAGTCATTAGAGCAGAACAAGGTGATTCTCTGTGATTTAAAATCAGGACAGGTGTGTGCAGCAGGGTTGATCCTTTCACTGTACTTATACTATCTGTATGCTTAGCAAATAATCTGAGAAACTGGACAATATGAAGAAAAATACAGCATCAGGTTTTGAGGAAGAGTCATTAACAACCAGTGATATATATATGATATAATCTTGCTTGCTGAAAACAAAGTGAACTTGATAAAGATCAAAGACTTCAGACTTCAGTATGGATTACATCTCAACATAAAACAATTTTCCTCACAACTGGACCAATAAGCTCTATCATGATAAACAGAAAATATAGAAATTGTTAAGGATTTCATTTTACTTGGATCCACAGTCTACGCCCATGGAAGTCAAGAAATCAAATGATTCATTGCACTGGGCAAATCTGCTGCAAAAGATCTCTTGAAAGTGTTCAAGAATAAAAATGTCATTTTGAGGATTATGGCACACCTGATACAAGCTATGGTATTTTCAATTGCCTCATGTACATGTGAAAACTGAACATGAATAAGGAAGACTTAAGGAGAATTGTTGCTTTTGAATTATGATGTTAGTGAAGAATATTAAATATACCGTGGGCTGTCAGAAGAAAGAAGAAATCTCTCTCGAAAGAAATATAGCCAGAATTCTCCTTAGAAGCAAGAATGACTTTGTCTTATGTACTTTGGACATGTTATCAGGAGTGACCGGTCTCTGGAGAAGAACATCATGCTTGGTAAAGTAGAGGGTAAGCAAAAAATGGAAAACCCTCAATGAGATGAATTTACACAGTGGGTGCAACAATGAGTTCAAACGTAACAATGACTACTGGGATGGTGCTCTGGTAGCATAGAGGTTACGAATCGGGCTGCGGACCTCAAGGTTAGCAGTTCGAAATACCAGCTGCTTTGCGGGAGAAAGATGAGGCTTTCTGCTCCCGTAAAGATTTATAGCCTCAGAAACCCTGTACAGGGTCGCTATGAGTCGGAACCAACGACACAGCACATAACAACAACAACAACAACTGGGATGGTGCAGAACTAGACAGTATTTGTTCTATTGCACATCAAGTCGATATGAGTTGGAACTGGCATGATAGCATCTAACAACATAAGAACAACACATTTTGTCTTGTAAACTTGCGTCTTTCAGCCTATTCAGAATTTTGAGCCTGTAGCTAATTATGTTACCTATTCCTTGCATCTTTGAATCAACTGAATATTCAAAAAGTCTGGTTTCTCTATCTTCATTAAAACTAGAACAAAGTTAGACCTGTAGAATGTCCTTAGAGACTTTTTTCTTAACTGATAGTAGTGAGAATGGGACCCTGGGGCTATTATTTGAGCATAATTCCTGAAGGTAATATGTATTTATTCAGAGTCTGAGGAAAATCTTTGGGAATAAACAGGCTCTGTTGTAGAATTTACTATTTAAGCATCATAAGGGTTTCATTTACTGCTAAGAATTAACATCTAATTAATTTGTAAAAATATTTCAGCAACAAACAACAGCAAACAAAGTAGGTAAAGGGAAAAAAAATCAAAACAAAACAAAAAAAGATTGGTTGTTACCACGTGCAAGAAGTGAAGTTGAATTGTGCCCTGATTAATTGATTAAGGATGGTTCCTGTGGTGAATAATTATGTTCAATAACTGTCAATATAATTTGCAATCAATTATCACTTACAAAACCAGCATATAGCAAACTCAGTTTTCCATGCATCCTAATGTCACTGCCACATTAGGAAGCACTGCTTTCCATTTCTTTCATAATGCCCTTCATTCAACAAATCATAATTGGAAGCTTTCACTTTATATCCAACCAGCTACCTGCCTTGCACTGTCAGAAATTGCCTTAAAGCTTGTCTTTTTTCTCCTTTTCCTAGAAAGTCCGTTGTGATTAGTGGCTGTGTTCAGAAGTCATCAAGTCTGTGGTAGATTCAATTTTTCATAATTCTTTGCTCTCCAGTAGGAGTTTTAGATATCTACATCTTTGCCCTCACCTCACAGTGGGTGAAGAATTCTTTCCTGCCCTTTGCCTTTAGGGCTTTTTCCTATGACTTGTTGTTGTTGTTGTTATGTGCCGTGGAGTCGGAACCGACTCATAGCGACCCTGTACAGGGTTTCCGAGGGTGTAATGTTAGCAGACACACAGCAAGTAAACACTTGATATAAACTTATGTAGATGTGCTTGCCCTCTTGTCATCACCTTGAGAAGAACTCTCCCAGGTAACAGCTGCCTTTTTAGCACGGATCCTAGAATGAAATCCATGGAGCAAATCTGAGCCCAAGCTACATCAGTCAGACCTACAATGTGAACGAAGTTGCCTACTGAGCCCAGCCTAGATGAGCTGAATACTAACTGATATGCAGACTCAGGAACACAAGAATACATGTGCATGCCATTGAATTTTGGGACTGAGGTTTTTTTTTTTTTTTTTTTAATGTGGTAGAGTGTTTTCCTTTTCAAGGGGAAATTTGTTGTCTATCCTACTGTCCTACTGTTTAGGTTTACTAACAATTCCTCTAATCAGATTTTCAGTTGTTCAGAACTTCATATGTAATGCAACCAAGGTCATAGAAAAGAGAAAAAAAGATCTTGAAGTGCCTCAAAAGAATATGATGATGGCCACTCATTAAAACCCATGCATTATTTCACAGGAAACATATTCAGACTTTCAGGTCTATTCTAATTTTAATATTCAAGATAAAATCTTTGCTAATCTGATTTCTTAGCCTCACAACAAGTACATAACCTTTTTCAAAAGAGGTCGTTGGCAAAGTGAAAACTTTATCAAAACTTTAGGGAACCATCAGTTTAAGACATTAACTTCATTCTTAAACAAAGATAAATTATGGAATTTAAACTTTAGATGATATTTTTAAGATAAAATGGGGAATCTCTTGGTTATTCTTTTGGAGATAGATGTTCATATTCTTTTGCAGGTAGAAACTGTGTGTACAATTTGAGAGATGATCCTGAGTCATTATTAAATCAGTTCCATATTAGCCTTTCTAAGAAAACAGACTATGGACCACAATGTCATAGCTTGTCATACCTTTCTATGACAAGCTATGCTATGGATAACATTGTGAAACATGAGTATTCTGGAACACTTAATTGTGCTCATGAGAAATCTGTACATAGACCAAGAGGCAGTTGTTCGAACAGAACATGGGAACACTGAATGGTTTAAAATTAAGAGAGGTGTGTGACAGGGTTGTATTCTTTTACAAGTATGCTGAACAAATCATCTGAGAAGCTGGGTTATATGAAGAAAAACATGGCATCAGGATTGGAGGAAGACTCATTAACAACCTGTGATATGCAGATGATACATCCTTGCTTGCTGAAAGTGAAGAGGACTTAAAATACTTATTGAAGATCAAAGACCATAGCCTTTGGTATGGATTGCATCTCATTGTAAAGAAAACAAAAATCCTCACCACTGAACCAATAAACAACATACTTATCAATGGAGAAAAGATTGAAGTTGTCAAAGACTTCATTGTTCTTGGATCAAGCATCAACACTCATGGAAACAGCAGTCAAGAAATCAAATGATGTGTTACATTAGGCAAATCTGCTGCACAAGAACTTTTTAAAATGTTGAAGAGCAAAGATATCAGCTTGAGGACTAAGGTGTGCCTGACCCAAGCCATGGTATTTTCAATAACCTCATATGCATGCAAAAATTGGACAGTGAATACGGAAGACCATAGAAGAATTGATGCATTTGAGTTATGGTGTTGGAGGAGAATATTGGAAGTATCATGGGCTGCTTAAAGAACAAACATATCTGTGTTGGAAGAAGTGCAACCAGAGTGATCCTTGGAGGCCAAGATGACCAGTTTTTGTCTCTCATACTTGGCCATATTGTCAGGAGGTACCAGTTGCTGGAGAAGGATATCATGTTTGGTAAGGTGAAGGGTCAGAGAAAAAGAGGAAGACCCCCCAGCAACACAGACTGGTAAAGTGGCAGCATCAATGGGGTCAAGTGTGGCAGCAATTGTGAATTAAGCTCAGGACTGGGCAGTGTTTCATTCTGTTGTGCAGTACGACTTGATGGCACCTAACAACAACAACAACAACAAGAAGGAAACAGGAAAGTCTATTATGCATTTTAGAATATAGCATTTTCATTAAGTGGTTAATATATAAAAGTTATTGATGCTTTCACAAAGTATATATTTGTTTACTTGGATAATCTAACTTTGGAGTCTTATTGATTACGCATAGATTCTAGGTAACTGAGTCTTCATTATTTATCAATTAAGAAACTCTCAGCTTAGTCAGAAAACTTTTAGTGTAGTGGTGCAGGGAATTAATTGATGATGATTCTTAAATCCAGAGAAATGTCAGTCTGTTTTCAGCACTGACTTTGATATGGAAAGAAGAGGATGTGGTCAATATGGAAGACGTGAGGGCCAAGTCATCCTTCCCCTAGGCATTCCCTGCTGGCCTGCAATTTTGTTCATTGGTCTAGTTACTAATGATTTTTTTCCAATGAAAGATCTTGCATAGCAAGCCATAGAGTTAACCAACATGTTCTATCATGTGCTAGAAAGGATAGGAGATGTGGGTCTGTAACATTCTTCTCTCAAAGGGTTTATAATATAGTTTGAGAAACAAGGCAGGAGACAAAAGAACACAAAACAAAGAGGTAGATAATTGAGAGCTAAATGATGTGTTTGCAAGAGTTGCAAGAGGAAGAGGGGTCAGGCAGAACTGGAATAGTAGGAAGGTTACTAAAAAAATAGACCTTGAGAAATGGGTATGGTTTTAGGAAGTAGACAGAAGCAGAGAGGGCATTCCAGCTGTGGGGCAGAAATAGACACAGACTTGTCTCTTAAAAGATACAGAATCAGACAATGGTGGGAAAGCAATGACTGTTAGGGGTAGTATTCTGATACTTTTTGTACCCATGACAAATTTCTTGAACTCTATGGTCACTGTGGACAGCAGCAATGCACGTCTGTTGAACACTTTCTATGTGATTTAATTTCATTGAATTTGAAAAATCAACCTTGTAAAGTGGGTATTTCCAGTTGCACCTAACAGAAACAGAGATGGAGGAGACACAGTGAAGGTCACATGGTGACTCAAGGTAAAAGCAGGACTTCCACAATCATTTTCCGGTCACGTGTACTTTCATCCTGATGTTTCTTTCACACACAAATAGAGAAAAGAGCACCTTAGAAGGCCCACCACTGAATAGACTGAAATGCTACAGAAAGGAAAACACCATTTTATTGAAGAATTCGAATAATAAAAAATAAAAGCAGCACATCCTTGTGTGCTTTATATCCATTTATATATGCCTCTTGGTCACTAGAGAGTTCTGGTGTGATATTGTAGGATAAGTACTAGACTGCTAACTGCAAGGTTCGAGGTTCAGATCTACTAGCTGCTCCTTGGAAACCCTAAACAAGGTTGCTTTGAATATGAACCTACTCCACAGTACTTTACAACAAATTGGTCACTACATAAAAAGGGCTGCATGAAATGGAAATCCTTTGCATTTAAAATGTTGTTGTTATTAAGTGCTGTGGAGTTGGTTCTGACTCATAGCAACTTATGTATAGGGTTTCCAAAGCTTTAAATCAGCAGTGGGGAAGCTTTTTTTCTGTCAAGGACCATTTGGATATGTATAATATCCTTCACGGGCCATACGAATTTATCAACTTAAAAATTAGCCAGCTATATTTAGTCAAACGTGTGGAACTGTAGGATAAGCACTCAACCGCAAGGTCAGTTTGAACCACAAGGCTGGCAGTTCAAAGTCACCAGCCACTCCTAAGAAACTCTATATAGGGTTGCTATGGGTTGGAACTGACTTGATGGTACTCAACAACAACAACAACAATATGATGGCTGGAACTGCTCTCTCTTTGGTGATTTCTGTGATGTTAGCTGGTACTGACACTGCTGCTATTTGAAACTGCTTTCCCAGGTTTGTGTTGATTAATCTGGAATACAATCAATTCTTTGTGATGGTAAGTTTTGAAAAGAACTGCTTGCAGCAGTAAGTTGTTTCAAACACAGATGTATATTTCAATGCATGTCTCCTCAAAGTGAGAAATTCATCATTGCTTATGTAACATTTATAGAACTCAAGGGTTTCCAAATTCATCATTACTTATGGAACATTTCTAGAACTCCTTAGAGTTTCCAAGTGGCAACTGGTGAGCTTGAACCATTGACCACACAGTCCAAACCAACTTTGCAGTCTAGCACATTAACCTGCATCACCACACCAGGAATCCAGAACTCAAGCAGTGGGAAGTTACTGTACCTAGTTTTTAGCTCATCATTGTTTTGAAGCTGAATGATTTCATGTTGTAGGTTATCAGGCACATTAGCTGGTTTCACATTGAATGGTGTAGCATGACGTTCAATTCCATTTGTTTACTTTTCACATCCTTGAATTGTTCATTAAATGCCTCAATTACTTTCACACATTCACCAGCATTCACATGTCATAAAAGGCTTTTGTCCTTACAGACTGGGGAAATGCACTTTCCACAGCCTTACTTTAGCTTTCAATGATTTCATTTTTGAAAGCAGGATGCTGAGAGGCTAATTGGGACCCTGCAGCTTGATGTTCAGCTCTGAGAGGTACTTGGTAATGTCCACCATGAACACCAGATCACACAGCCAGTTGCTGTCATTGAGTTCCCAGACAGGTTTTCCCTTCATCTCCATGAACTGCTTGCATTCATCTGGCAGTTCATGAAATCTCATGGGCTTGTTCCTGAGACTCAGCCACCACACATCACAGTGATAAACAACATCACTGTACTCAGAATCAAGATCATTCAATAACTCCTTAAAATGGCAGTTATTAAACCCTCTGCTTTTGGCAAAATTTATGCATGACACTACAGTTGACATCACATTGTTGAGCAGCAGTGACTGTGCACAGAGACTTTCTTGGTGCACGATGCAGTGGCATTTAATTAATTCACTGGGAACAAGACTGAGATGATGCAGTTCTTTTCCTGACAAATACAAATTTTTGTGAGCCAACCATGGATGGAGCTCCATCTGTAGTAAGGCCACTTAGCTTTTTAAATGCTAGCTCAAGTTTTTTCGTTAATAAAACAAGTCTCTCAAGCAAGTCCTCCCCTCTTGTAGTGACAAGCATGGTTTCCAATGACCACTGTTCCTCTTGCATGTCAAACGCTGCAGTTCAACACAAAAGTGGCCAGTTGGTCAGTATTTATTCTGTCCATTGTCTCATTACAAGCCAGGGATAAAAATTGGAAATCTCCTACAGAATCCTTCCCTGTTTTTTCAATATCGTGTGCTAAATCAGTAATCCAATCTGAGACGGTTTTTTGAGACAAATTTACACTCTGAAACAATTTTACTTTGTCTAGTACTAACAACTGCTCAGCAACCACCAGGCACTCTTTCACAAGCTCTACCTTTACATGAGGCCTTAGATTCTTTGTAATTAGCTCACTCACTATATAACTTGTCTCAGTAATGTTGTCTCTATCACAAAGAGGCCTAGTGAAGACTTGTGATTTCAAACTCTGCTAAAGAGCATTGATTTTCTCCGGAGCATTTGGCCTTCCAATTGATTGAGTTTAGCATGTTTTGAGCTGTAATGATGCTCCAGATTGGCTTTTTTTCATTGCTGCTAATGCATCACCACAGATTAGGCTCCCAGATTTGCCTTTGACTTCAACAACTATAACAACAACAACAAAATAATCATCTGTCCATTTTTCTTGGAAAGATTGACATTCTGCATCAACTTTTCTTTCCTTTGTAGTCATCATTTGTAGGATGTCACATCACTGCACTTTTAATAACTATCCATTGTGTCTGTGTTGCCAGTGATGCAATTATGTTGTTTTGATTGCTGTTCTAAATCTTGGATTTGGAACACATCCAACATTCACATCATAGACTCTTGAGGTCTTTTCTGTGTACTGTAATTTCTTTTATCTGAGATTCAGTGTTTGCTAGAATTGTTGATCATGGATGTGTGGATTAAGATTGTATTGGAGTTATCATCTGTGTTGATAAAGAAGTCAACAACATCATCATCGTCAATCATTGGAGGCAAGGTCATCAATGTCACGAGGAATCATCTCATTGCCTCTCTTTATCATGGGATCATGGTAATTTCACCACAGTGTGTTAACACTTTCACAATGTGTATACTCTTAGTCTGCCTGGCACTGACTGCCCTTGAGTCACTACAATACAAGCAGATAGGCCATGGGCAGTCAATAAGAAGCATACATGTCTGTATTCATATGTGTTCTGCCTGTCTCGTAATGGACGTTCTTGCTTATCCCTCAAAATTTGTAATTATTATGAGTCACTTAATATAAATTTATATTGCTATGAAAAAAATCTCCTAGATTTATTGAATTCTGTGTCCTGTCTGTGGTTGCCTTTGCAGGGCCAGACAAAATGGACATTCCCCATCCCTGCTTTTAATCTTTGAGGGAACAGAAAGCCTCATCTGTCTCTCATGGATTGGCTGGTGGGCTCTAGCCAGGGATCTTGTGGTTTGCAGCCCAGTGCTGTACTCCATTAAAAATGTTGTTGTTGTTGTTGTCGGTACCAACTCAATGGCACCTAACAACAACAATAACAACAACATAGTGACCTTATGCACAATAGAACAAAACACTGCCCTGTCCTGTGCCAACCTCACAATTGTTGCTACGCTCGAGCTTATTGCTACTGCCACAGTGCCAATCCATCTCGTTTGGGGTCTTCCTCTTTTTCACTGGCCCTCCACTTCACCAAGCATGGTGTCCTTCTCCAGGGACTGGCCCCTGCTGATAATATGTCCAAAGTAAGAGGGATGAAGTCTGACTATACTGACTTCTAAGGACCATTCTTGGTATACTTGTTCCAAAACAGTTTTACTTGTTCTTCTGGAAGTCCATGGTACTTTTAATATTCTCTTCCAAAAACATAACTCAAATGCATCAATTCATCTGTGGTCTTATACAGCTGTTTCTCTTCATTTTGAATTGTGCCCCATCAGCAAATGAAGATCCCGAAAGCTGTACTCCATTTACATCATCATGGTCAAATCTACATTGAGGAGTTTTATTTTGAGTTCCTTCCAACCTTAGGTACTCATCTTCCAGCACTATATGTGAAAATATTGTGGCAGTCTTCATCATGTTTCAATATCCAATATTATGGTACTAACAGTGTTCCACTGCTAGTTGTAATGTTTTCTGTGACTAAATATTTGGAAGTAGTCCATCTCTCATTCTTCGTAGTCTGTCTTAGTCTGGAAGCTCAGCTGAAACCTTTCCACCATGCGTGACCCTGGTATTTAAAATACCAGTGGTATAACTTCCAAAATCACAGCAACAAGCAAGCCACCACAGTACGAAAAACTCACAGATGAATGGTGGAAATTTAAATTATAGAGAACAAAATGTTTCAATGCTCAATTGAGATTTTCCAAACACATAATGGAACGATGGTTTTCAAACTGTCCTTCTAGGAGGCCCAGGGACAGGAGAGGGTGAAGGGTAGGACTTATGTGGTGCTCTGGATCCCTTGATTATTTCACATATGTATAAAATTTCCTTTGAACAAAAAAAAGTTACACAGCTTTAAAAAGAGGGTCAGTTTTTAAGTCCAGTTTTTTCTTCCAAACCATCAGCTGAAACCTGGTTTTATGTTTACTGTTGCAAATGATGCAAAGAATGAACTGTTTTAAAAATGCAAAATATATGATCAAGATATTTAGACAATGACTAAATATACTCACAAAGCCATTCATCTGAGAGGAAAAACTGACATGGGGGGCATGGGGAGGGTGGGAAACAGCTGTGCCAGCCGCATAAAAGAACAGGCACTACTTCAATGCCTATAGAGTAAATGGAGGATGAACTTAGTCTCCGGAAGCCAAAGCCGCAAATGTGCCAAGTATCATACACAGCCTGGACTCAGAATGTAGCTAGAAACATCATCATTTAAATCTTTATGGGGGAGTTTTGGGTATTGAGTAGGGAGTATGAACATATTTGAGTCCCTCGGTGGTGAGAATGGTTGGTGTGTTTGGCTGTGAACTGAAAGGTTGGTTCAAGTCTACCCAGAGGTACCCTAGAAGAAAAGCATGAAAAGTCAGCCAGTGAAAATCCTAAGGAATACACTTCTACTCGGACATATATGAGGTCATCAAAAGTCAAAATCCACTCCAACCCTTTTTGTTTTGCTTTTAAATTGTACAATTTGTTTTTAAATTGTATAATCGTCCTCTTACTTTATGCCACCCAAACTCATTAAAATATTATGAGATTACTAGTTATTTATTATTATTTTTTAAAATGATTTTACTAACTGGGTATTATTTTCAGGATCTTTGACATCTCCAGGACTTTTAAAACAACCCAGCTGGAGTTTATTAAACTCTCTGCTTCCCTGAGTTTCTGCCCATCATTAGGAAAACTTGGGTTGCGTAGAGCAGGGCCCTAGGGAAATGGTCCTAATTTGTGTCATCTTGGGAAAGTCCACAACCAATCTGTAGAACCAGGGTTTTGCATAGAGGAGAGATTCATTTGACTGAATGTTATAGTGAACAATCTATGGCAGCTGAACAATCTGAGATAATGTGAACTTTTGAATAACCAACTATAGTACAATGTTTGAAAAGCTGTAAAAAGGCTTTCTCACAACTGAAGATGGAGACTTTTATAATTCTTTCCCAAAGTGTTCCATTTTAAGCATTTTATAGGTAAATAGAAGTAAATGGCATGTATTTAAATTGGATTTGTTCTCAAACCTGTTCCAACTTGAGCAATTGCTGCAATAAAATTCCCTTTAATATCTTTGTTTAACTGCCATTTGTAAAAAAACCTCCAAATCTGAGCTATTTCTAAAATTGAAGATTGATATTAAGTACCATTAAGTTCATTATTGGTCTTTTAAGGATATTTCTAAATTCCTTGGGATGGATATCATCTCAGACAAAAGAAAGTTCATCTCTTATGTGATTCCTCTATTCAATTATGTTCATCAATCTATGTTATATAATATGCTAGTCTTTGAGCCCCAGAAAAATACATCAAAACTCAGTTCTCAAGAAGCTCCTTCTAGTGGTAGTTGGCATACATACATGTACACAAATTATACTACATTATGATAGTTGCTATACTGGAAGTGCACATAACATAAGGGTATTGGAAGCACACATTTAGCACTACATAATTCTACGGTCACAGTGAGGGCAAGGCGCTGAGACAGGTCAGCAAGGCTATTTAGAAATAACAGTCCAAAGGAAGTGTTGTTGTTGTTAAGTGCCCTTGAGTCAGTTTCAACTCATGGCAGCACTGTATATATAGGATTTCTGAGGAGCAGTTAGTGAGCCTGAACTGCTGACCTTGTGGTTCAAAATGAACTTGCAGTCCAGCGCATTAACCTACAGAACCATACTAGTGCAAAGGAATAGAAACCTCAGGGAACAGTGGGAAATCTAGTATGCTTAGAGGTTCAGTCAGGTGAACGGGGACTGGCTGGCCAGGAGCCTGGAAAACCTAACCAAGTAAGCTATGGGTAGGCTGTGCAATGCATATTTATTTGTCTCCTGTGAATATTGTGCTAGAATGAACTTTTAATAAAAATCCTAGAGTTGTGGGGTAAGCTATCACTTCATTGTCTCTGTAAAGGATTGCAGTTCCTTTCTTCTAAGATGTATACAAAAGGAAAAGAAAGATTTTGAAAAAGAATTTCAGTACATTTCCTTCCAAGCGCATTTATTTGTATTTGATTTTCTAAAAGAAACCGACATTCAGTGTATGGATCTGTAGAAATGTGTGTGATTTTACAGAAATATATATTTTCCAGAACCATAATCACTTCTATCAGATCTTTCCTATTCCACAATAAAAAGGTCCTTAAAATGAATGACAAGCCAATGCTATAGTATTATCTCTACTACAGATTCTTAGATATTGTTTGTCAGTGTTTGAATAGTACATTTTTTCTTGGGAACAAGTAAATTGTGGGTGCTTAACAAAAAGCATCTCAGCGAATTCTTTTGATGATGATGAATTTTATCCTTGTATATGAGGCTATGCTGGGTGATCTGTAATGCATCTTTCTCTCTGCCTCTCTGTCACATCTCTCTGTTTTTCTTTCTCTCCTTTCCTACAGTTTGGCCATAAAGTTTGGAAACATAGTTTTATTATGTTATTTTATGTCATGTCACAATATTATTTTGTGAGAAAATGCTACCCTTTTGACATTAGGTGATTGCTTATTCTAAGGAGTGAGCAACTCACTAGTGTTCTTGTTCATCTTATAGACAGACTTATCTATTGTTGGCTGAAAATTGAGCCAACATTGTGAGTTCAGTTTGAGGCCTGAAGGGTGACTAGGGGCCATTTTCTAGGGAGTTTTACCAGTTCCTATTAGAACACTAAGGAGCTCTGGCAGCATGTTGTTGTTGTTGTCAGGTGCCATCGAGTCGGAACCGACTCATAGCGACCCCATGCACAGCAGAACGAAACAATGCTCGATCCTGGGCCAACCTCACCAACGCTGCCACCCCCGAGTCCATCAATGATGCCACCTGGCCGATCCATCTCGTTGGAGGTCTTCCTCTTTTTCTCTGACCCTCTACCCTACCCAGCATGACATCCTTCTCCAACGATTGTTTCCTCCGGACTACATGTCCAAAGTAGGAGAGACGAAGCTTAGCCATCCTGGCCTCCAAGGAGCACTCTGGCTGCACTTCTTCCAAAACAGATCTATTGGTTCTTTTGGCAGTCCATTGCACCCTCAGTATTCTCCTCCAACACCACAACTCAAAGGCATCAATTCTTCCACGATCCTCTTTATTCACTGTCCAGCTTTCGCATCCATATGAGGCTATTGAAAACACAATGGCCTGGGTCAGGCGCACCCTAGTCCTCAAGCTGACATCTCTGCACTTCAATACTTTAAAAAGTTCCTGTGCAGCAGATTTGCCCAGTGCAATACGTCGTCTGATCTCTTGACTGCTGGCAGCATAGTGGTTACGAATTGGGCTGTGAACCACAGGGTCAGCAGTTTGAAACTACCAGCTGTTCCGCAGGAGAAAGATGAGGCTTTCTGCTCCCATAAAGATTTACAGCCTCGCTGTACAGAGTTGTGCCTCGGAAACCTTGTACAGGGTTGCTATGAGTCAGAACCGACTCCATGGCACCTAACAACAACAACAACAACATTAGAACAGTGTTATGCGCAACACTGCAAAGCCATTTGAACTGCAAAGTAGGGGTTCAAACTCACCATTGGCTCCTCGGAAACCCTATACAGGGTCGCCATGGGTCGGAATCAACTCGATGGCACTTCATAACAACATTAGAACAGTAGGCTTGGTCATTTTTATGATTTTCAATTTTGTTTCACATTTTTCTCCCACTCTATCCAGAACTTTCTAATGTGATCCCTTTTAGAGTAAGTCAGTATTGATAGTGGGGGATCATTTAGTTCTTCTGGTCTTAAGAGTAATGGAAGCTGAAGTTCATGTGGTTCATTTATTTACAGCAAAGGGTAATACCCGTGACCTAATAGCCTCTTTCAAATCCTTACATGTTTGTGGGAAAACTTTCATTCTCCCTTGGATACCCATTCATTGTGTGTATTTGTCCATTTATCTGCCAGAAGAACACTATCGTACCAGTCAGTATGTAATATAGAACACTATCATACCAGTCACTATGTAATATAGAACACCATTGTATCAGTCGCTATGTACTATAGAACACCATCGTACCGGTCACTACGTAATATAGAACACCATTGTACCGGTCGCTATGTACTATAGAACACTATCGTGCTGGTTACTATGTACTATAGAACACTATCGTACCAGTCACTATGTAATATAGAACACCATCGTAATATAGAACACCATCATACCAGTTTCTATGTAATATAGAACACTACCATACCGGTTGCTATGTAATATAGAACACCACTGTACTGATCACTATGTAATATAGAACATAATCATAATATAGAACACCATCGTACCGGTCACTATGTAATACAGAACACTGTCGTACCGGTTGCTAGGTAATACAGAACACCGTCGTACTGGTCGCTAAATAATACAGAACACCGTCATACCGGTCGCTATGTACTACAGAACACCATCGTACCAGTCGCTATGTAATATAGAACACCATCCACTGGTTGCTATGTAATATAGAACACCATCCACTGGTTGCTATGTAATATAGAACACTATTTGCCTCTATTTCTTTTAACCCCTGTATTCCTCCCTGTGTCACCTGTCTTAATCATTCTTCTGCCAATCCCCCTTTTCTTTTTAAAGTTGCATTGTATTCCACTGTGTGTATGTACCAAAGTTTGTTTATCTATTCGTCCATTGATAGGCATTTTAGGCTGTCTTCATTTTTTTGCTATTGTGAATAGTAGAACACTAACTTTATATGTCAATTGAGTACAGGTTTACAGATAAGATAATCGGTTTTACATTAAACACATCATACACTTTGGTTTATCTCAATGATTGCAGTCCCTTCCAGGTAATAGCAGTTATCCCACTTCCTCCCTGTGGTTACTATTTTAATTTCACTCACCTTCCCATTCCTACCCAACTTTGTCCTTAGCTAAATGTTGCCCTTTTGATTACTGACTATTTCATGGTGTGCATACTGTACTAGTGTTATTCCCCTATGCACCCATCTAC
Source organism: Chrysochloris asiatica (assembly GCF_000296735.1). Classification (NCBI taxonomy): domain Eukaryota; kingdom Metazoa; phylum Chordata; class Mammalia; order Afrosoricida; family Chrysochloridae; genus Chrysochloris; species Chrysochloris asiatica. The sequence goes on from NW_006408535.1 coordinate 18,757,479, forward strand.
TGCTTAGATGAAAATTGGGCTACGAGTGACAGTGCATTTCCAGACTGGAAGCATGGTCGAGGGTCATATTTTAGGTTCCTTCAGTCTCTTTTTAGTTGGTAAGCCCAGTCTTTTTTTTTTTTAATAATATGGAGTTTTATTCCCCATTTTTTTCTGGACTTCTAATGTGATCCCTTTCAGGGTAATTGGTGAGATACCATCTAATTCTTCTAGTCTCAGAGTCATGAAGACTGATGCTTGCATGTTCCATTAGTCCATCGAGCTTACTAATGCCAAGCAGCTACATATGGAGAGACCAACAGTTGCACCGTAGGTGACTGCTCATGACCTATTAAGATCCCAGATGCTACTAAACAAAGTCAGATGTAGAACATTGTTTTTGTGAACTCTGTTATGCCAATTAACCATGGTATCCCCTTGAGACTATGGTCTCAAGCCCCCAGGCTTAGCATTTCATTACCTTAAAGTGTTTGGTAGTATCTAAAAGGTTTTTGTCATTTTGCCTGCTGTATGCTGGTAGTGTAGTGGTTATGCATTGGGCTGCCAACCTCAAGGTCAGCAGTTTGAAACTACCAACAGTTCTGAGAGAGAAAGATGAGGTGTTCTGCTCCCATAAAGATTTACAGCCTCGGAAACCCTGTGCAGGCTCACTATGAGTCGGAACCGACTCCACAGTACTTAACAACAACAACAACAACAACAACAATGCTCCATCACATTCATAGTTGTGACAGCAGCAAAGGTTAATACCCACATACAGATATCCTCTTATAAACCCTTATGTATTTGTGGGTTTACTTCCACTCTTCCTCCCATGCCAGTTTAGCCTGTGTACCTATCCATGTATCTACCCTGCAGAGAACTGGTGTTTCAAGGTTGTGTGTATAACACTATTTATCTCTATCTCATTAGCCCTTGGAAGCCTTCCTGTACTTCCATCTATCTTTATCATTCTGCCAACCTCCCTCTTCTGGCATACTGCACTCCCCAACACCTGGATTAGCATGTACTCACTAGGCCTGGTGTGATGCTGTAGGATAAGCACTGGACTACTAACCACAAGACTGGCAGCTCAAACCCACCAGTTGCTCTTATACAATGTCACTATGAGTCAGAACCAACTCAACAGCACTTAACAACACCTCTCTAGCCAGTGAATTACTCTCCCTTCCCTTCCACCCCTGATAATCATCAAAATGTTCTTTTAGCATGAAAATGTTTTCTTGAAATTTTCAAGGGCTTTTTGGTATCCATCATGGTATCTTATTATTATTAAAAACAAACTTAGGATACATCAATTTTAATATTTAATACAATATGCTATAAGATTTTATATATATATATATATATATATACACACACACACGTTTGCCATTTCAACCATTTTCCATGTACAATCCACACCAACCACACTCTCCACGTTGCACAACCATCACTACTTCCTAGTTTCAAATATTTTGTTCTCTGTCCTTTCTTCCTCCCTTTTCTTTTTCCTTTATCTTTTTTTTTAAAGTTTTTATTGTGAATTGAGTGATAGTTTACATGGGATAACATTAGTTTTACACTTATCATTTCATTGCAATGATGACAATCTCCTCTGTGCATCATCATTCAACAGTATTTGCTTCTATTCCTCTGGGGTTTTTTGGGGGGCGATGTACACAAAAACACTCAGGAGTATATAATCATTTAAACAACCAAAGGTCACATTCTGCAAGCCTGCCTCCTGGCCACCAGCACTCAGCCTTTCTCTTTCCATTAGTCTAGAGTCCTCAGCTGCTCCCTCTCTCCATGTCCTTTTCTCTGCCTCCATCTCTGGTGTCATTGCTTCTCTGGATAGAGTCCCACATTCTGCTCACACTGTTCTCCCTTGATGGTCTGAGGGTCCTCTGTTCCTGGATTATAAGATTAACTACTTCACTCTTTTTATTACAAAACTTCTACCTTTACAGTTGTGACAGTCATTGTTAGTCATGATAACAATGACTCACTCTTGAATCATAAGAATCTTAACCCCATCTCCTTTTACCAGTCTAGACAAGATGAAAACTATTTAGTGGGGATTCTACCTACCCCTGCACACTCTGAAACTAAACTGCCTCTGAAAACTTGTAAGCCAGTGTTTTCTTGAGTTTTTAAAATAGTTGTTAAATGTTGTCAAGTTGGTTCCAACTTATAGCGACCCTGTAAAGGGTTTCCAAGGAGCCACTGGCGAGGTTGAACTGCCAACCTTGTGGTTCAAACCGACTTTGTGGTGTAGTGCTTTATCCCAGTAGTTTCATACAACGTTTTCCCTTTTGTGATCCACTAATTTCACTCAGCTTAATGTCCTTCAGGTTCATTCATGTTGTTAGGTGTTTTGAAGATTCATCATTATTCTTCAACATTGCATATATTCCATTGTGTGTATGTACTAAAGTTTGTTTCTCCATTCTTCCATTGATGGGGTTTTAGGCTGTCTCCTTCATTTTGCTATTGTGAATAGTGCTTTGAGGAACATCTGTGTGCATTTTTCTACTTGTGTTATGGCTCTTATTTCTTGTGCATATATACCAGGTAGAGTGATTGCTAAGTCATATCATAATGTTATTTCCAGCTACTTGAGGAGGCACCATACTGTTTTCCACAGTAGTTGTACCATTTTATAGTCCCAACAACATCCTTGATCTGCCTATTGTTGATTTCTAATTTCATAGTATTGTGATCTAAAAAGATACTTTGTAGTATTGTGATGTTTTTACATTCATTAAAGTTTACTTTGTGTCCTAACATATGGTCTATTCTGGAGACTTTTCCATGTGCACTGGAAAATAATGTGTATTGTATTGTTGTTGGGCCGAGTGCTCTGTATAAATCTATGAGGTCAAGTTGGTTGATTGTATTATTTAGTTCTCTTATGTCTTTGTTGAGTTTAATTCTAGTTTTTTATTCTGTCCTTCATGGAAAGAGGTGCATTAAAATCCCCTACTATTACTGTGGAGTAGTCTATTTCTTTCTTCAATTCTATTAAAGTTTGATTTATGTATTTGGGGGCTCTTTCATTAGGAGCATAGTTTTTTTTTGTTTTGTTTTTTTGTTTTTTTAAGTTTTTATTGTGACTTGAGTGATAGTTTACATGGGAAAACATTGGTTTTGCACTCATCCTACCGTATCTCTTGTCATTGCAATGATTACAATCGCCTTCATGCATCATCTTCAGTATTTGCTTCTATTCTCTCAGTATATATATATTTTTTAATGTACACAAAACACTCAGGAATATATAATCGTTTAAACAACCCAAAGACACATTCTACAAGCCTGCCTCCTGGCCACCAGCACATAGCCTTATGTGTTCTTCCCATGAATCTAGAGTCCTCAGATGCTCTATCTCTCCATATCATCATATCTGCCTCCATCTCTGGTGTCACTGTTTCTCTGTACAGGGTCTTACATTCTGCTCATGCTCTTTTCCCTTGATGGTCCTAGGGTCCTCTGTTCCTGGAATGCTGAATTAACTACTACCACCTTTTTGTTGTACAACCTCTACATTTACAGTTGTGACAATTGCAATTAGGTATGATAATAACTACTCACTAATGAATCAATGAATTCCATCCCCATCTCCTTTCATCAGACCCATCTAGACAAAGGGAACACTGTTCAGTGGGGATTGTACCTTCCCCTGCACACTCTGAAACTAAACTCCCTTTTGAAAACTTGTAAGCCAGTCACTTCATACCTTTATAGTCCTCTTCATTTTAGGTAGCCAATGTCTAAGTTGCCTGTCGTTACCAGTCCTGTGTACAGAAGGGATAGGTTTGATCCTTGATGTGAAGACTCCTTCTCGCTAGGTTGGTATTTTGAGCTAGTGCATCTATAAATATAGGTCAAGTTCATCAAATTGCAACAATTTACACTTCCTTTTATTAAATTTCTTTTTCTTCTTCTAGTTGAGTTCTGATCATCAAGCCATTGAAGCTAGGTTAAATGGGTACTATCTGCAAGTTTGGGTGTTCTGTTCATCTCCCCACACTTCATATCTGATGGACGCTTCACTCTCAACTCTAGCCCTCTGTGGCTATGTCCTTGTCCATTGGCTTAGGAGTCCCCAGGTCTCACCACATTTCAGAACAACCAGCCCTTCCTCTTCTCTCACTCTTCTCCAGGTCCATGTGAGTCTGTGGAACATGGTTGAACTCTGCCCATTTCTTCATTGCTGCCTTTCCCTCATTTCCACTCACCAGTAGACCAGTGTGGTCATCAGCAAGCTTATATGCTTGCTCGTGTGTTCCCTTTGAGTTTCAGTCTTGGAGGGGAGTTTGTCCTGAAGGGACTTGCTTGCTTGCCTTGGTGGCTTCCTGGTGAACAATTTGCTTGTTCTTGTCCTAGTCAATCTGACTAAAATTTTTATTTTTGATTTTTCCTGCTAGTCTTTCTTTCAAGAAGTATTTTCTGTTCCTTTAGCAAAGGAGCATAGATTTTTATTATGGTTACATCCTCTTGTTCAATTGACCCTTTAATCATGAGAATGTCCTTCTTTTATCTTATACTGGTTTTTGCCTTAAAGTCTGTCTTATTAAAAATTAATATGTCCACTCCTGCTGTTTTTCATTGCCATTACCTTTATATGTATTTTTTTTCACCCTTTGATTTTTAATATATTTTGATCTTTTTATGTAAGGTGTGTCTCTTGTAGAAAGCGTATTGAAGGATCCTATTTTCTTACCCATTCTGGTACTCTCTGTCTTTTGACTGGTACATTTAATCCTTTGATATTCAGTGAAATTATTGATAGGTATGAATGGATTTCAGTCATTTTGCTGTGTGTTTTTTTGCGGTGCTGCTGGTTTCTTTGCTCCATATAATTTTCTGTGCTGAGTTAATTTTGTTTGTATGGTTGTTTTTTTTTCAATTTTTTCATTTATCTCAAGAATGTTTTACTTAATGTTTACTAAATCTTCATAGTTATCACTTTTCTTGTTTTGATGTGAAGGTATATTAATTTTCTTTGAGATTACTTTGTTTGTTGTTATTAAGTACAGTCGAGTCAGTTCTGACCCATAGCAACCCTGCATAGGGTTTCCAAGGAGCAGCTGGTGAGCTTGAACCACCAAACATGCAGTTCAAAAGACTTTGCAGTCTGGCACATTAACCCACAGTGTAAATAGTCTCTTGAAATCTATTTAAATTCCTTGCTATTAAAAGTTCTGTAACTATACTTTCCTTCTTTTTGCTTTGCAGTTGTCTTTATTATAAATTGATATCTATGGTTCCCTGTTTGCTATCTTGTAAGTTTGTTTTACTTTGAATACTTCTGTATCTGGGCTGAATTCTGGGTGTTGTTGATGAGTATGTCAATCTTAGGTTGTTATCAACTGTTGTTGGTTCTCAGTCCTAAGGACTCCTTTTAGTATTTTTTGTAAAGTTGGCCTGATTATTACAAATTCCCTCAATGTATGTTTATCTGGAAATGTTCTAATTTCACTGTCATGTTTGTGGAACAGTATTTCTGGGTATGTGATTCTTGTTTGGCAATTTGTTTCTTTCATAGTTTTGTGTATGTTTCCCTATTTCTTTCTGCTCACATCATTTCTGCTGAGAAATCAGAATTTCATCTTGTTGGTTCTCCTTTGAAGGCAACCAGTTTTTCCCAAGGTGCTCTCAAGATTCTTTCCTTTTCTTTGATTTTAGAGAGTTTGGTTATGATATATCTTGGTGATTTTCTTTTGTGAGTATCCTATTTGGAGTTTGTTCAGCTTCTTGAATGCCTATCTTCTCATCTTTCATGATGCTAGGAAATTTTTTTCCCAACAGCTTTTTTGACTATCTTTTCTTTGTCTCTTCCTGTTCTAGCATTCTGATCACCCATTAAGGTATTCCTTTTCATGTTGCATCATATGAATCTTAGACTTTCTTCAGATTTTTTCAGTCCTTTACATTTTTTTCTTCTAGCTTATTGGTATTGAGAGATTTATCTTCAAGCTTCCATTGATTTAAATCTACTTCTCTGCCTTTTTTATGTATTGTTCCACTTCTACAATCTTAGTATTAATCTTCTGGATTTCTATTTCTAGGTTTTTTATTATCTACAATCCTTGATTTTTGTTGTTGTTGTTGTTTGATTATTCCTGTCGTGTTTTCCTGAAATTTTCCTTGCTTTCCTTGACTTTTCTGTCAATCATTTAGAGATACCTAAATATCATTCTCTTGAATTCTTTTTCAAATAATTACCATGTCCTTTTTCCCTCAAAAATGTTTTCTAGCTCTGCCTCTTGGTTACTTATTTCCATCACACTGTCTTGTTTCTTTATGTTAACAGAAAATTTTCTGCAGATTTTGGGACATTGTGGTGTTATATTTGTATTAAGCCGATGACTGTATATTGGTGTATTCTTAGGCACTTATCAACTGCCTCCTTGTGGGTGTGATTAAGGGATAAGTGTGTGCACCATTCTCTGTTTGCTGTTTGTGCATTTCAGTTTGGGATGAATTTGGCTGATGTTGGTTGTTTTTGTTGATCCAGTGTATAGCACTGGGCTCTTGCCCACTGGATGGAGTTGTGGAGGGTACAGTTGTGTCTGGGCTGTGGGGATATGGTTGCTGTGTCCTGTTGGGAGAGGCAAGAAGAGAAAGCACATACACACAATAGAGAAAGAAATAAACAAGCAAACAGTAGTGCAAAAATAAAATAGTAAAGAGGAAAAAAACCCAGGCAACAGATAATACAAAAATCAGAGAGAAAGAAGAGGAGAGAAAAAAGAAAGAAAAAAGAGAAAAAATAGTAAAAGAGAAAGGAAGAATAAAGAGAAAAACTAAACACAATCAGGGAGAAGATATCATAAAAGGGCTAATGACCAGAGAGTGGTGGTGGTGGTGGCTGTGTGCTGTGGAGTCGGTTCCGACTCATAGCGACCGTGTACAGGGTTTCCGAGGCTGTAAATCTTTAAGGAAGCAGAAAGCCTCATCTTTCTCCTGCTGAACTGCTGATAGTTTTAAACTTCTGACCTTGTAGTTCACAGCCCGATTCGTAACCACTGCACTACCAGAGCTCTTTAATGACCAGAGAGTAGTGAAGAAAAACAAAGAGGAAAAAAAGCAGCAGTGGTTGGGAAAGAGAACCAGAAAATAAGAGGAACAAATGAAAGTGGAGATAGAAAGGGTAGAATGCAAGAGACAGGAAGAAAGAATAAACAAAAACAATGAAAGGAAAAAAAAACGGGACATGTGCCAGATCCAGAGAGAAGAAAATTCTGGTGTATTCTTCCAACAAAGGACCTTATGGCTTGTGTGGGCAAGGGATTAGAAAGTAACACTGTCAACTCTAGACGGAGTTTCCGTAGGGGTAAATGTTGTCTGTTCTGGCCCCCTAAGCGGCTGGGGGAATCAGGGTATTTCCGTTCCAGAGGGCAGCCTAGGGTTAGAGATCCTGCTACTCTAAGGAAGCCAGAGCCAGCTCTGCAGGTCTAAAGCAGGTACCATCTAATTCCAGGTGCTGGGATTGGTGCTGCTAGCTCCCCACTTCCTTTGATGTGACTCCGATTGCCCAGAGAGCAGGAGCTCCACCAGGAGTGTATGTAGGTGGGGACCAGCTATACCTCTGGACACCAAGATAATGTAGGATACAAGAAAAAGTTCGTACCTTTCTCTCTGCTAATAAGCAGTATGCCTCGGTGCCATCTACTGCCTTCTTGCCTTCAAAGTCTCCCACAAAATTTCAAGATGGCCACATCATACTTGACCAGCCAGCACAGCTCACCAGTCTCTTTAATTTCTTTTTTTTTAAATCCCCACACCTCATGTGTCTGTTCAGCTGCTTCTACTAATGAGGACTAATCAAGGACCTGATTTGGAGCAGGGCCTACCCAAATGGGGTTCATGCAGCTAGCTCCCTTCTCCTTTAATGGGCTTCACAACTCTCCTACTCACCTTCCTGGGGCTCCAATTGCTGGGAGAATGGGTGCTTCTCTGGGGGTGTAAGCAGGAAGGGGCTGGCCTTGCATCTGGTCACCAGGAGAGTGTGGGAACAAGAAAATAAATTGCACCTATATCTCTAAGAACCACTGGTATGTTTTTGCAGTGCCAATATATTTGCTTATCTCTGCAACTGTTCACAAAAACTTAATATGTCTGCAACTCATCTGGCTGGCTGGTACGACACCAATCTTTCTCCATTTTTTTTTTTTAAATAAATAAAATATGGATATTTTATTCATTTAAAACCCTCTCCCTATCTTCCAAGGAGACACAAGTTTATAGATACAAAAGACTATATACCATGCAGATAAAAGAAAAAAACAGTCATCTCGTCAGTGCCATAAGAATCAGTTAAATTCCATAAGAGATTGTTGCTGTTAGGTTCTGTCAAATTGATTCCAATCCATAGCAACACTGTATAGGGTATCCAAAGAACAGCCGGTGAGCTTGAACCACCAACCTTGTAGTTCAAATGACTTTTCAGTCTGGTGCATTAGCCCACAGCAACACACCAGGACTCCCCATAAGAGATTAGGGAAGCGTTAAATGAGAATTTTGATAACCGAATTCTTGGCTAAAAAGAAATAAGCACTGAACACTGGCCTACGTCAGTGATGAAACAGAACACACTATTCCAAACTGAAATACGCCTAACAGGCAACATGTGGAAATGAGCGTTGATGAGGGAGATCTAAGGGATGAATGCTCAACACCAAAAGCACAGCCTGTTACTCTCACAGATTAAAATCTAGAACACTTAGAAAAACCTCTGCTTGATATTATTTCTCAAATCCCATGCATCAAGAAATCATCAGACAAAGGCAACTCAAGCTCCAAAAAATTAAAATTAATTCACATGTAACTCGTTAAAGTAATTAACAAAATATGCACCAGATAATAACAGTCTAAAGAAACAGTGTCTTCTGTGGCAACTGGATAAGGACACTAACAGACACAAATCACTAAGTCCAGACTATACAGAGAAATAAAAGATGAATTTTGTGATCCCTGTGGATGATCAAGAACCCTCCTGGCCTATATTGATTAATAGAAATCTATAAACATGACAAGTAGGGAAGCAAGTTCTGAAGCAATGCTGCTCTGTTGTTAAGTGCTGTTGAGTCAGTTCAAACCCATAGGCACCGTATGTATAACAGAACAAAATGTTACCTGGTTCTGCACCACCGTCACAATCATTGCTGCGTTTCAGCCCATGTTTGCAGTCCCTGTATCAGTCCAGCTTGTTGCGGGTCTTCCTCTTTTCATTGACCCTCTATTTTACCAAGCATGATGTCCTTCTGCAGGAATGGGTCCCTTCTGATAACATGTCCAAAGTAGGTGAGATGAAGTTTTGTTTTCCTACCTTCCAAAGAGAATTCTGATTGTAGTACTTCTAAAGTAGATTGATTCTTTTGGCAGTCCATGGTATATTTAATAATCTTTGAAAACATCATAATTCAAATCTATAAATTCTTCCTTACTCTTCTTTGTTCATTGTTCAGCTTTTGCATGTATATGAAGTGTTTGAAAATATCATAGATTGGGTTAAGTGCACCTTAGTCTTCAAAGTGATGTCTTTGCTTTGTATCACTATCAACGGATCTTTTGCAGCAGATTTCCCTAATGCAATAAATAAGTCATTGATTTCTTGACTGCTACTTCCATGCACATTGATTGTGGATCCAAGTAAAATCAAAATCCTTCATGACTTCAATATTTTGTCCATTTATCATTATGTTGCTTATTGATCCAGCTGTGAGGACTTTTTTTTTTTTTTTTTTTTTTTAGTTGTGGACATGTTTGTTTCCTTCATGTTGAAGTGTAAGCCACACTGAAAGTTGTGGCTGTAGTCTTTGATTTTCATCAGTAAATGCTTAAAATCTCCTTCACTTTAAACAAGCATGATTGTGTCTTCTGTTTATGTAGATTGTTAATGAATCTTTCTCCAATCCTGACGCTAAATTCTTCTTCAGATAGTCCAGCTTCTCAGATTATTCACTCTGCATATAGATTGAATAAATATAGTGAAATGATACATTCCTATTGCATACTTTTTCTGATTTAAACCACACAGCATTCTTTTTATTTTGTTAGAATGATTGCCTATTGATTTATCTATGTACACATTCTGCATAAGCACAGTTTTGTCTTTTTTTTTTTTTTTTTGCTGTGGTTGTTAAGCTTTCTCTCTTAGTAATCATTCAGTCCACTTCTCTATCCCTTTATCTGAAGCACACAGTTCCAGGACTATCATTTGCATCTGTTTCATTTGGTTTTCCATATTTTTGTTGTAGAGAGTATATACAGGCTTTCTGCTGAGTCTGCCGTCTTGCTGTCTCCCTCAGGGCATTCATTTTTAAGGGAGAACTCCATTGCCTTCTTTTGGTTCAATGCCTATTACCCACTAATGTAAGTATATATGTAATTAATATACTTAGTAATATGCATACTTAGTATAATATATAATGTACCTGTTGATGTGTACAATCACGTCGATTCCAATTCATAGTGATGATGTGTAACAGAGTAGGACTTTCCCATAGGATTGTCTTGATTATAATTTTTATGGAAGCAGTTTGCCAGGCCTTTCTATCATAGAGCCATTGAGTGGGTTCGAACTACCAGCCTTTTGGTTAACAACCTAGTGTTTAACTGTTGCACTATTAGGACTCTTTATAATGCACATTTGTTGTTGTGTTGTTGTGTAGTGCCACTGAGTCGATTCCAACCCATAGTGACCCTGTGTAGGGTTTCCAAGGAGCAGCTGGTGAGCTTGAACCACTGACCTTGCAGTTCAAACGACTTTGCAGTCTGATGCATTAGTCCACAATGCCACACCAGGACTCCATAATGCACATAGTAATACTTAATATTGAGATAGCATTTAACATTTGCTAGATTTTTTTCTAAATCCCTTTGCTAGAGTTATGAGAAAGCATTGAAAGATTTCACCCCATCTGTTTCTGATATTGATTGTTCTAAACTATAAAAATGTGAATTCATTAAATATCTTGGTCAGTAAAACAGATGGTCATGGGAGTCTATAGGAATTCAGTTATCATTGACAAGTTCAGAAGATGCAGAATTATGCTGCTCAACTGATATGAAAGGGAGAAAATGTATTCAGAAAATCATATGACGATAATCAATTCCAGGTTCATTTCTGCTTCACAAGTTTTCACTCACATGATAGGCAGAATAATGGGCTTCCAAAGATGTTGATGTAGAAAGCATTTACTGATGAAGATCAAAGAGTACAGCCTTCAGTATGGATTGCATCTCAATGTAAAGAAAACAAAAATCCTCACCACTGGACCAATGAACAACATTCTTATCAATGAAGAAAGGATTGAAGTTGTCAAGGACTTCATTCTTCTTGGACTATCAACACTCATGGAAGAAGCAGTCAAGAAATCAAATGACGTATTGAATTAGGCAAATCTGCTGCACAAGACCTTTTTAAAGCGTTGAAGAGCAAAGATGTCGGCTTGAAGAACTAAGGTGCACCTGACTCAAGCCAAGGTATTTTCAATAACCTCATATACATGTGAAAACTGGACAGTGAATAAGGAAGACTGTAGAAGAATTGATACTTTTGAGTTGCGGTGTTGGAGGAGAATATTGAAAGTGCCATGGGCTGCCAAAAGAACCAACAGATCCATTCTGGAAGAAGTCCAACCAGAGTGCTCCTTGGAGGCCAAGATGGGCAAACTTCATCTCTCAAACTTTGGACATAGTGTCAGAGGGACCAGTCGCTGGAAAAGGCTATCATGTTTGGTAAGGTCAGAGAAAAAGAGGAAGACCCCCATAGAGATGGATTGGCCAAGCGGCAGCACCGATGGACTCAAGTGAGGCAACAGCAGTGACATTGGTGCAGGATTGGGCAGTGTTTCATTCTGCTGTGCATAAGGTCGCTATGAGTTGGTACTGACTTGATGGCACCTAACAACAACAACAACAACAACAGCAAAGATGTTGACATTCTGATTCATGGAACCTGTGAATATGTTATCTTACATAGCAAAAAGAAGCTTAAAGATGATTAAAGTTAAGACTCTACCTTGAGATTATCTTGAATTTTTTGCTTGAGCCCAGCAGATTCACATGAGTGTTTAAAAGAACTGTTGCCAACTTAAATGAGTGTTAAAGTAAGATGTGACTATGTAAGAATGATTGGGGATAATGTAACATTGCTAGTTTTTTTTTTTTTTTTTTTTTTCCTCCTTCAAGTTTTTATTGTGGATTGAGTGAAAGTTTACAGGCAGGGCAGATCATCAGTTTTACATCCAAAAAATTTTGTGTCATCACAATGATTGCATTCCTTTCCATATACCATCAGTTAACAGTATTTCTCGCTATTCATTTGAGCTCTTTTTTAAAAAAAAACAGAAAACACTCAGACATATATACCACCAAAGGGCACATTCTGCAAGTCTGCCTCATGGCCACCAGCTCTTAGTCCCTCTCTTCCCATGAATCTAGAGTCCTCAGCCACTGCCCCTCTCCATGTCCCCATCTCTATGTCCATCTCTGGAATTGCTGCTTCTCTGGGTAAGGTCCCACATTACACTAGTGCTCTTCTCCCTTGATGATCCTAGGGTCCTCTGTTTCTGTACTATAAAATTAACTGCTCCCCCATTTTTGTTACAAAACTTCTACCTTTGCAATTGTGACAGTCACTACTAGTCATGATAACAATTACTCAGTATTGAATCTCAAGAATCTTATCCCCATCTCTTTTAACCAGACCTATCTAGACAAGATGACAACTATTCAGTGGGGACTCTTTCTTCCCCCACACACTCTTACATTAAACTCCCTCTTGACACCTTGTAAGCCAGCCACTTTGTGCCTATATAGCCCCCTCATTATAGGTACCCAATGTCTAAGTTGCCCGTCTCTCTATACCCTGTGTTCCGAGGGGATAGCATTGATATTTGATGTAAAGACTTTTCCCTCTCGGTTGGAATTTAGAGTTACACCTCCATGAGTATAGGTCGAGTTCATCAAATTGTAGCAATTTACCCTTATTTCCTTTATCAAAAAAATTTTTTTTTTCTTCCTCTAGTCGATCAAAAATGAAATGGAACGCATCAACATCGATATCTTAGGCATTAGTGAGCTGAAATGGACTGGTATTGGCCATTTTGAATCTGACAACCACATGGTTTACTAT
>NW_006408535.1:18773430-18774800 GCF_000296735.1 Chrysochloris asiatica
CTCAAGTGTTCCCTTTGAGTTTCAGTCTTAGAGAGGAGTTTGTTCTGAAGGAACTTGTTTGTTTGCCATGATGGCTTCCCAGTGAACAGCTTGCTTATTCTTGTAGTAGCCAGTCATACTGCCATTTTAGTTTTGGGTTTTTCTTGATGATCTTTCTTTGAAGATGCATCTTCTGTCACTCTAGCTGTTCCAGGCTGGTCTGCTTGTCCTTTCTAGTGGGAATGTCCCACCTTAGAAGGTTCTGGATGGGACTCAGGATTCCACCTAATGTCCTATATTCTGCAATGGCTCTGCAAGAGGCCTGTTTCACTGGGCAAATTCTAGAGCTTCTTTTATGTATTCCAATCAGTTATAGGCTGAAGATGGGCTTTCTGTAATCATGTTTCCCTAAATTTCTTTCCATCTCACTCAAGTATGTATTTTACAATAGGAGGCAAGGGATACCAATATTCATAAGACAGTAAAGCATTTTAGTATTATTTCCCCTCTTCAAACTATGCCTAGATCCCTGTATCAAAGAGCCCTGCTGTTTCAAGGTTGAGCATGCATCACTATTTACCTCTGTCCCACTTAGCCTATGCAAACCTGTCTCAGTGTTCTCCTATCTACCTTGTTCTTCCACTTCTCCCCTTTCTTGTATTGCCCTCCCCAACACCCAAACTATGATGTGTCTACCTTTACCCTATGCTCTACCATTGCCTCCCTCTATCTTCCCTGAGATGCCCCATCTCAATCCCACCATTGTGGTTATCTTATATTCCTTTAACTTTTCCCTCCATTTATGATAGTCTATTTTATCCTGTAATTTACCTGAACTTCCCAACACCTAGATCTCTATTCCTCTGTGTTTACCTTCTTTCACATTGTAATTGTTTTGATCATAGACTGACCTCCCAGATCCTCTGAATTTGTTCTTGTAGTTTTATTCTGTTCTCGACTCGTCCATTTGTTGATTGACTTCCAGGTGATGCTGCCTTGTGCGTCAATCTCTGGTTATTGTCTGTTCTTGTTGGTTCTCTGTCCACAGAACTCCCTTTAGGAGGCTTTTCATCACAGGGTTGGCTTTGGCAAAATCTCTTAGCTCCTGTTTATCCTGGAATGTTTTGATTACACCACTGTATTTTATTGACAGCTTTTCTGGGTAAAGGATTCTTGGTTGGCAGCTTTTTTTCTTTCAGGGTTTTATATATGCTTCACCATTACCTTCTTGCCTGCATGGTTTTTAATGAGAAATCCTAGTTTAGTCTCATTTGCTTGCCTTTGTATGTTACACTTCTCTTTTCCCTAGCTGCCTTCAGGATTCCATCCTTATCTTTGATTTTGGAGAGTTTTATTAAAATATGTCTTGGTGTTTTTCTTTTAGGGTCTGT
>NW_006408535.1:18775480-18805516 GCF_000296735.1 Chrysochloris asiatica
TTCCCTTTTCACTCTTCTTCCTTTATCTCCATGGTTCTGTCAGGCGTCCGTGGCTCCTCTGATCCTTTCCCGGTTTGCTTTCACCCAAGATTTCTGCTCAGGGAGCAGATGAGTGCCTTGGATTAGAAAACACTGGATTTCTTACTTCTGCTACAAATTCCACTGGCTATAAGCCTTCCAACTTTTTAAATATTCCTTTATAAGTGATTTAGAGTTCTGGGACCATCCTCTGAGCCAATATTTTGTCCAGTATTTTGTGTTGTTGCTGATGGAGCTCCCCACTGTACTTCCACCCTATCTGCCATCTTGTTTGTTATCCAACATTGCTATTTTTGAAGATGGGTAAGGAAGCCATAAGCCAAGAAATGCCATGGCCATCACGAATCTACAAAGGGCATATTTTCCTAGAGCCTCCAGAAGAAATGCAGCCTTGCTGAGACTTTGATTTTTAACCTTGTAAGACTCAGTTCCCATCACTTGTCTGTCAGTTTGTCTTACTTTGGTGGCTGAAAAGCTGTTTGTTGAAAGCTGTTGTTGTTGTTAAGTACTGTCGAGTTGGTTCCGACCCATAGAGACCCTGTACAGAGTTTCTGAGGCTGTAAATCTTTATGGGAGCAGAAAGCATCATCTTTCTCCAGTAGGCCAGCTGGTATTTCGAACTCCTGACCTTAAGGCTTGCAGCCCAATTCATAACCAATACACTACCAGAGCTCCCTTTGTTGAAAGCTAGGCCACTGGTATTTCTAATACCAGCAGGGTCACCCATGGTGGACACGTTTCAGTGGAGCTTCCACACTAAAACAGACTAGGAGGAAGGCTCCAACAGAATGTGGAAATTATCAAACAATATCAATAACATCACAGGCAAGTAGAATTTTGCTTAAGATAATTCAAAATTTCTTTGCAGCAGTATATCAAAAGGGCACTGCCAGAAATTCAAGCCATATTCAGAGGATGTGAAAAGAATATCAGTGCTGACGTCAGATTCTTGGATGAAAGCATAGAATAGAAGAGGATGTTTACTTGTGCTTAATTGACTATGCAAAGAAAGTAAACCTGACCATAAATGGAACATCATGATAAAGAAGAAAAGATTGAAGTCAAGGATTGCATTTAACTTGTATCTGCAGCCTAAATTCAGGGAAGCAGTAGTTAAAGATTGAATGACATATTGGATTGGGCAACACTGCTGCAAAAGACCTCTTTTAAAGTGTTCAAAAGCAAAAATGTAACTTTGAAGACTAAAGTGTGCTCTACTCAAGCCGTGGGATTTTCAATGACCTCATATGATGTGAAAACTGGACAATGAATTAGGATTACAGAGGAAGAATTGTTGCATATGAATTATTGTGTTGGGAAAGAATAACCACGGATTGCAAGAAGAATGAACACACCTATCTTGGAAGAAGTACAATCAGAATATTTCTTAGAAGCAAGGATGGTGAGATTTCATTTCACATACTTTGGGCATGTTATCAGAAAGTACTAGTCCCTAGAGAAGGTCACCAGGTTTGGTAAGGTAGAGTCAGCGAAAAAGAGGAAGACCTTCAATAAGATTGAT
This sequence comes from Chrysochloris asiatica, assembly GCF_000296735.1. Taxonomy (NCBI): domain Eukaryota; kingdom Metazoa; phylum Chordata; class Mammalia; order Afrosoricida; family Chrysochloridae; genus Chrysochloris; species Chrysochloris asiatica. Next base: position 18,777,042 of record NW_006408535.1, read on the forward strand.
TGACATAGTGCCGCATCAATAGACTCAAACACAAAAGGATTGTGAGGATACAACAGGATTGACAGAGTTTTGTTCTATTGTAAATGAGGTTGCAATGTAGTGGAACTTTATTGATGGCTGCTATCAAGACAGTCCTCATAACACCTATGTTTTATAATCATTATTCTTATTTTGTAGACAATGAATTGAGGAATAGAAATTAAGTGACCAGGGTTAGTAAGGGCCAAAGCTGGGTTTTGAATTCAAGAAGCCTATATTAGTTATTTGTTTTTTTCAAAATGAGCTTTTATAATTTTTATTAACACCTGAACACATAACCTTTCTTTTCTGTCTACTTGGTTGGAAAATTGAACTTGTGGCTATTTTTCTACATTATATTGAGTTTTAGGAAGACTGAGACATCTGGAAGAAAGCAATTGGCTTTGAGTTCCAGAAAACTGCTTGGAGGGAAGAGTAGAACTAAGGGTGGGTGAATTAAAAATATAGGTTGGAGGAGGTGAATAATCAGGGAGAAATCTCAATTTCTCACCCACCAGCTCTCAAATTCTGACTCCCCAAAAGCTTTAGCAGGGCTGTGTATGCCATTCCACTGACAAGCATCAAACTTGAAAAACACTATCTAGGCCAAGATTGTCACTCCACCTCCCACTCCCCAGAAACACTCACTCATCCTGAACACTTCCCACTCAATAATCCTTTTCCATGTAAAGGAATGAAGATGGCCACACCTTGCAGGGATGGTCTTGTGCAAGTTTCTTTAGGGAATAGAGAATGGTTTGTGTAACTGAGGAAGGAGGGAGGAGAGGGAAGGAGCTCTTTGCTTCACTGTGAGCACATCACACCTCTTGCCTGACCTTTATAAATGGTATTGCAGTTTTCAGCAACTCTGAAAGTTTGGAAATGTTTGGAAAGTTGCTGCTTATCCTCGAAGAGATCCAGCTGTAACATTATGAACCCAGGATAAGTTTTGATTCTATATTACTAATAAATTCTGTGATCTTGGACAACATTACTATAATAATCATGGTATTGTTTGCTTTGTAAGATCTTCTTTAGATTTTCATAGCAGGTCAGTAGATAAAGTAGAGAGTGTTACCCTACCCCCCCAAAAAGATTACAAGTTCAGAAAGGATAACTGATCTACTTAGGGTAACTCAACTATCAGGTGACAAAGCTGGGACACTTCAAATTCATTCGGTCTGATGTTACTGCCTTACAGATTTTATGTGCAAAAGAATCATCTATTATTGTTGTTAGGTGCTGTTGAGTTAGTTCTAGCTTATAGCAACCCTAAATGGCACTGTTGGATTGCCACAGTGGCAGCAGCAATGAGTTCAAGCTTAATAACGATTCTGAGGCTGGCACAGGACAGGACAATGTTTCCTTCTGTTGTGCATAGGGCTGTTATGAGTTATAATCAACTCGATGGCATCTAACCAGAACAATATGACACTGTAGGATAAAGAACTGGACTGAAAGATTGGTTTGAACTGCAAGGTTGGAGGTACAAACCTACAAGCTTTACAAGGTTGCCATGATTTGAAACAGATTGGACAGCACTTAAAAACACATATAACAGAACGAAACACTACCTGTGCCTGCACCATCCTCACAATCATTGGTAGAGGGTTAGTGAAAAAGAGGAAGACTCTCAGTGAGACGGATTGACAAGGTGGCTGCAACAGTGGGCTGAAAGGTAGCAACAATTGAGAGTATGGTTCAGGACCAGACTGGGCCTCACTCTGTTGTACATTGATAGGGTCATTATGAATCAGAAGCAATTCCATAGTACCTAACAACAACATTCTCGTTATGAGTCAAAATATCATCAAAGACATAAAAAGACTGAGAAATTGTTCCAGATGAAAGCAAGCAAAGCAGAAATGAAAACTAAATGCAATACATGAACTTTGACTAGATCTTGAGCTTAAGAAAATAAAAGTATTGTATCAATATTAAAATCCCCATAAACAAAAATTCTTGGTTTTAGGAAGTGCACATTGAACCATTAGGGAGAAAACTTGATGTATGCAATCTACTCGAGTGGCTTAGGGAAAAAAAATAATGTAGACACTAAGGATATAGGGAACATAAAGCAAATGTGGCAAAAAATTAAAAAGTAATATATCTTGGATCTTGACATAGAATATATAAGCACAACTGTAACATGAATATCTAAATTCATTTCAGTTGTGTTTAGGAACATAATAATTGGAGAATTTTATTTGAACTGTGTTGAGTTACTTTTGTAATTTTCTGTATGTTTGAAATTATTTTCAATGAAGTTATAAAAATAATATAGGTGAATAAATTTGATGTCCAAGTAAAGACAAACATTGTAACTTAATAAAAAGAAGAAATTATAAAGTAAATTCTAAATAGATTTGGCCACATATTTTAAAAATCCTTCTGCTATATCAGTAATAAAATGAAAAGACAAAAATCAGGCTAGGGAAATATTTGTAATAAAAATGACACAAAGTGAATATAGTTAAAGTTGTAAACATGAAAAATGTATTCAAATTGGAGTGGTTTGAATATAAATAATAGTATTCAAAAAACAAAAGGAAAATGTTAATCAATACCAAAAATATTTCTTATGAGTAATATAAAAATGCCACTGAAAATAGATTCATTTTACTTATGAAATTAGCAAAAATGATAATAGTGTTTTCAGGATCTGGTATGAAAAGCAACATGAATCAAGAAATTTAAATGTATTCTTCTTGTGATTCATTAAACTCTAAGAATTTACATTAGGAAGAGAATCAGAAATTCAAAGATATACACAAGTATTGTTTAAGTTATTGAAAAATTAAAAAGTCCAGCAAGAAATTGATACATTTGTATTATGGTGTTGGTGAAGAATACTGAGTATTAGTACTTCAAGAAAAACTAAATATGTCTTAGAAGTACAGTTAGAATGCTCTTTATAAGGAATGGCTGTTGTTGAGTGCCGTGGAGTCGTCTCCGACTCATAGCGACCCTGTACAGGGTTTCCAAGGCTGCAAATCTTTACGGGAGTAGAAAGCCTCATCTTTTTCCTGAGGAACATCTGGTAGTTTCGAACTGCTGACCTTGCGGTTCGAACCGCAGCCCGATTCGTAACCACTACGCTACAAAAGAGGACGTCCCTCAGTGAGATGGATTTTACAACAATAGACTTAAACATAGCAACAATTGTGATGATTACACAGGATCTGACAGTGTTTTGTTCTTTATAGATAGCATCACTGTGAGTTGGAACTCACCTGACAGCACAAAGAAACTAAATACATTAGGAAATTTATTAAGTAAATTAAATAAATTTGAAGTCAAATAAATGATGTTTGTAAAAATTGTTGACTAATATGGAAACATTCTTTGTTGTTGTTATTAGGTGCTATCCTGTCGGTACTAACTCATAGCGACCCTATGCACAACAGAATGAAACATTGACTGATCCTGGGCCAATCCATCTCTTTGGGGGTCTTTCTTTTTTACTTCAACCCTCCACTCTATCAAAAATGATATCCTTCTCCAGCAACTCGTCCCTTTTGTAAATATGTCCAAAGTATGAAAGATGAAGTCAGCCCATTCTGGAATCTAAGGAGCACTCTGGCTGTACTTCTTCCAACACAGATTTATTTGTTCTTTTAGCAGTCCATGGTACTTTCAATATTCTCCTCCAACACCATAACTCAAATGCATCAATTCTTCTATGGTCTTCCTTATTCACTATCCAACTTTCGCATGCATACAAGGTTACTGAGAACACCATGGCTTGCGTCAGGTGCACCTTAGTCCTCAAGCTGACATCTTTGCTCTTCAACACTTTAAAGACCTCTTGTGCATCAGATTTGCCTAATGAAATACATTGTTTGATTTCTTGACTGCTGCTTCCATGGGTGTTGATGGTTGGTCCAAACAAAATGAAGTAATTGGCAACTTCAATCTTTTCTCCATTTATATGGATATTATTTATTGGTCCAGTGGTGATGATTTTTGTTTTCTTTACATTGAGGTGCTGTTGTTGTTGTTGTTATGTGCCATGGAGTCAGTTCCGACTCATAGCGACCCTGTACAGGGTTTCCGAGGCTGTAAATCTTTACGGGAGCAGAAAGCCTCATCTTTCTCCCATGGAACAGCTGGTAGTTTCGAACTGCTGACCTTGCGGTTTGCAGCCTGATTCATAACCACTATGCTACCAGAGCTCCTTCAACCCATACCAAAGGCTGTGGTCTTTGATCGTCATCAATAATTATTTTAAGTCCTCTTGGCTTTCAGCAAGTAAGGTTATATCATCTGCGTATCACAGGATGTTAGTGAGTCTTCCTCTAATCCTGATGCCACATTTTCGTCATATAATCCAGCTGCACTGATTATTTGTTCAGCATACAGATTGAACAAATATGGGGAAAGAGTACTACCCTGTCGCACACCTTTCCTAATTTTAAACCATAAGGTGTTCCCTTGTTCTGTTCAAATAACTGCCTCTAGGTCTATGTACAAGTTCCTCATGAGTACAATTAACTGTCCTGGAATACTCATACTTTGCAATGCTGTCCACAACTTGTCATGATCCAAACAATCGAAAGCCTTTGCATAGTCAATAAAGCACAAGTAAATATCTTTCTGGTATTCTCTGCTTTCAGCCAAAATCCATCTGACATCAGCATTGATATTCCTTGTTCCATGTCTTCTACTGAAACTGGCTTGAACCTCTGGGAGTTCTCTGGCAATGTATGTTTCCAGCTGTTTTTATATTACGTTTAGTAAAAGTTTACTCACATAGCATATGAATGATATTGTCTGATGATTTCTGCATTCCATTGGGTCACCTCTCTTTGGAATGGGCCAAAAACAGATCTCTTCCAGTCAGCTGGCCAGACAGTTGTCTTCCAAAATTCTTGGCATAGATGAGTGAGTACCTGGAGTGCTGCATCAATTTGTTGAAAGATTTTAATTTGTATTCCATCAGTTGCTGGAGCCTTGTTCTTTGCCAATGACTTCAGTGCACCTTGGACTTCTACCTTCAGGATCACTGGCTCTTGATCACATACTACCTCTTGAAATGGTTGAACTTCTACCATTTCTTTTTGGTCCCAATGTATTCCTTCCATCTTCTTTTGATGCTTCCCTCATCATTCAGTATTTTGCTAATTTGTTGTTGTTATGTGCCGTGAAGTTGATTCCGATTCATAGTGACCCTGTACAGGGTTTCCGAGGCTATAAATCTTTATGGGAGCAGAACGCCTCATTTTGCTCATAGAATTCTTCAATATCATAAGTCAAGGTTTGAATTTTTTCTTCAGTTCCCTCAGCTTGAGAAATGCTGAGTGTGTTCTTCCCTTTTGTGTATATAACTCCAGGTCTTTACACATTTTGTTATAATCTTTGACTTTGTCTTTTCAAGCTTTGAAATTTTCTGTTCAGCTCGTGTACCTCCTCACTTCTCCCATTTGCATTAGCATCTCTATGCTGGAAAGAAAATTTCAGAGTCTCTTCTGACATCAATTTTGGTGTTTTCCTCCTCTTTTATCTTCTCAATGATCTTTTGCTTTCTTCCTGAATAATGTTCTTGATGTCATACCACAACTTTTCTGGTCTTCCGTCTTTAGTGTTTAATGCATCAAATCTGTTCTTCAGATGATCTCCAGATTTAGGTGGGATATGTTCAAGATCATATTTTGGCTATCTTGGACTTTATTTAATTTTCTTGAGCTTCAGCCTGAATTTACATATGAGCAATTGATAGTCTGTTCTACAGTCTGCTCTTGGCCTTGTTTTGGCTGATGATATGGAACTTTTCCATTATCTCTTTCCACAGATGTAGTCAATTTGATTTCTGTGTATTCCATCTGGTGAGGTCCATGTGTATGTTCGTTTTTTATGCTGTTTAAAAAAGGTATTTGAAATGAAGAATTTGTTGATCTTGCAAAATTCTATCATGTAATATCCAGCATCATTTCTGTCACCAAGGACATATTTTCCAACTACTGATCCTTCCTCTTTGTTTCTAATCTTTATGTTCCAATTGCCAGTAATGATCAATATATCTTGATTGCATGTTTGATCAATTTCAGACTGAAGAAGTTGGTAGAATTCTTTAATTTCATCATCACTGGCTTTAGTGATTGGTTCATAAATTTGAATAACAGTGGTATTAACTGGTTTTCCTTGTAGGCATATGTGTATCATCCTATCACAGATAACATTGTACCTCATGACTGATCTTGATGTGTTCTTTTGATGATGAATGTGACTCCATTTCTAGCATAGTAAACCATGTGATTGTCAGATTCAAAATGGCCAATACTAGTCCATTTCAGCTCACTAATGCCTCAGATTTTCAATGTTTATTTGTTCCATTTCATTTCTGATAATTTAGAATTTTCCTAGATTCATACTTCGTATATTCCATGTTCTGATTATTAGTGGCTTTTTATAGCTGTTTCAATTCATTTTGAGTTGTGCCCCATCAGCAAATGAAGGTCCCAAGGGCTTTACTCCATTTGCATCATCATGGTCAACTGTACTTTGAGGAGGCAGCTTTTTCCTGGTTGCGTTTTGTGTGCCTTCCAAATTGAGGGGCTTATCTTCTGGCACTATATCTGACAATATTCTATGGTTTTTCATCATGTTTCACCACTCAATAATCTGATGCTGACAGTGTTCCACTGCTATTGATAAGGTTTTCAGTGACTATATATTTGGAAGTAGTTCTTTTCTCCTTCTCCCTAGTCTGTTTTCATCTGGAATCTCATCTGAAACCTGTCCACCGTGGTGGCCCTGCTGGTATTTAAATATTGGTGGCATAGCTTCCAGATTCACAGAAACACACAAGCTACCATAGTATGACAGAGTAGCAGATGATTGGTGGGGAAACAATCTTATACAAAATACTTTTAAAAGTATACACTTAATAAATAAATAAAATATAATAAAATATTAGCAGCAATCTACCAGTCGAATCCTGGTAGGAAACAGATTGCACAATCAAAAAAGTTAAGCTGAAGAAAATTTAAAGACTAGACAATTTGTAGAAGTGTGGACAGGGTTAAAGGAACCAAGAAGGAATAGGAAATTATCTCAGACTTAGTGGCAATGCGTAACTTACTACTACTAGTCCTATAGGAGAAAACAGTAGGGGATGGTTACTAGAGCTTGGAGAAGGTAGGAAGGTAGGACGTCCTGGTCTTTTCCTATTTTCTGATGTTCTGTCTTCTCATTAAACTCATCTTACATGAAGCCTGGATAATGCAGACCCTAGAAATCAATGTCTTGATGCACAGAGAAAGGCAGAGAGGAGTGATACAAATTCATCAGTGTAAGTATCATCTCAGGGTAGAGAATTGAGGGTCCTTACCATCTTTCTTTAAGGAGCTCTGGTAGCATAGTGGTTACGAATCTGACTGCGAATCTCAAGGTCAGCAGTTTGAAACTACCATGTTCCATGGGAGAAAGATGAGGCTTTCTGCCCCTGTAAAGATTTACAGCCTCAGAAACTCTGTACAGGGTCGCTATGAGTCAGAACCAACTCCATGGCCCATAACCACCACCACCACCATTTTAAAAAAATGTTCTTTATAGTTTTCAAAAAGGTCCATTCTAGGCAAAATTTATCTTTTAGTTGGAAAAGACAACCACTTTAAAATTCCACAGTATTTTATAAAGTAAACATTTATTTGTGTTCATTTACAGGACTCTATGGAGGCATATTGCTTCTTACTGGTGAGAGACTGCTAGGTAGGAAAGTTAATAAATTAAAAAACAACACCACATGAATTTTCTTCTTGTCTTAACCTGCGTTGAAGGAGAGTCAGGTGAAGGAGAAATCTGTCTTCCTTTCCCAGTCTGATAGTGAAACCTTTCCTAGATCTATTGAAACTCCTGGTATAGATATAAACATCCCATGTACACGAGGGGAAATTTAGTAACAGAAGCCACATAATTTACATGTTATTTTTTTCTTTTCAAGTTGATATCACTTTAAAAATGTTAAAATTTATATTAACTTGTATTTTTCAAACCTATTTTTAAAATGATATTCTTCAGCATTTAATTGGTTTCTCTTATTACTTCTCTTTCCTGGCTTCTTACATTATGCTGGTATTATCTGTGTATCTCGTAAAGAAATTTCTGAATACAACAAAATCTTATAGGAGTGTCTGCTTTATGAATAGCTGTGACTACATAAAGCACTCTATAGCTGGAACAGCATCTGAAGTAACAGTGCTGGTTTGGTCCAGGTCAATTAGGACCAAGGCTGCTCCTTCCTGTCTTCCCCACACTTGGAGAATTACATTTCTCAGAATGTTCATGGCTATTTAGACGTAGGGAAAGATTCAGCAACAGTGGGAACATTACTTTCCTTTCTTTAGGACCACTGTGAATATAATGGATGTTTTATTTGGCACCACCCTTCAAACAGGCCAAATATTCATGTACCTATAATTTGGGAGTGCAACTATAAAATAAAAACCCAAACTCACTTCAGCAGAGCTTTAGGAACATAGTAATTGAAGACTTTTGTTTGAAATGTGTTGATTTTATAGAGGGGGTCCGGAGTGAACTAAGGGCCTATATTTAAAAATATATCTCTTATTTAAAAATTGTTTTACACAAATGTCTAATATTATTTAAATCAGGTCAATTTGATTTTTGCAATACATATTTGGTGTTTGAAACGCAATCATATTGGAGGTGTGTAATGATATATCATTTTGGCTATTATAAGCTGATTTTAAGAAAAAGACTGAAAGAAAATAATTATTTTATTTGCTCAGATTTTTGAATAATTTTCCAAGTATAATTTGAAATGATTAAAACAACTCATTACCTGTTAAGAGGCTTGGGTCACATGTATTTTGACTTACATTATTTTGCAAATTGACATTGATTTTGATCATTTGCTCACTATCAAACCTTCTCTGTCTGTGGATATTATGCAGTAAGACCATTAACAACAAAGATTTTGATTCAGAATGTTAAAACACATGGAAACATTGTATGTGCATTTGGTTCATTGAGAAGTTCAGTCACGATCAACCTGTCATGGCTACTCATTGAAGAAGCACTTATTTTCTCAAGTACTTGACCTGTTTAAGTGTCAGGAGCCTGGACATTAAATCCTTATTAACCTCATTGTTCTAGTTGTAATTCCATTTGCTTTGTAAAAAATAATTTTATTGTAATTTCATTGAAAGTTTACAGAGCAAATTGATTTTCGGTTCAACAATTTATACACGTTTTGATTCGTGACATTGATTGCAGTTCCTACTATGTAATAACACTCTTCCCAATTCCTCCCTAAGTTTATCATTTCCATTCATCCTGCCTTCCTATGTCTTCCTGTCTCTGAGCTGTATTTCTAGGCATATGCTGCCCTTTTGATGTTGAATAATTGATTGTTCTATGAAATGTGTACTTCTCTGGCGTTATTGTTCACCTTATATGCCTGTCTATTGTTTGGCAGAAAGGTGAGACACAAGGGTGAGTTCAGTTCTAAGGGTGTCTAAGGTTCTGAAGGGTGTCTAAATGCCATAATCTGGGGGGTTTCCTTTAGTCTTACAAGTAAGCGTGTTTTTTTTTTTTTATGATTTTGAGTTTTGTTCCAGTTTTCTCCCACTCTATCAAGTACCTCCTAGTGAAATCTCTTTCGGAGTTGTCAGCAGTGGTAGCTGAGTACCATCGAGTTTTTCTGGTTCCAGTCAGGACAGTAGAGGCTACTGTGGTTCATTAGTTCTTCACTCTTCTTGTTCTAGATGGAGAGAGATTAATAGTTTCACCTTAGGTGGCTGCTCACACACTTTTAGGATCCCAGTTGCTATTCACTAAAGCAGGATGCAGAACAATGTTATGCCAAATGAACTTTATATATCCCAACTCTATCATCCTGAGCCCGTAGGTCCAGTGATTACTTCATTCAAGTTGTTTGAATGAAGTTTTCATAACTGTCCCCTGTATCCTTTGCTGTATCCATGGATATATTTTCATCCCAAAGAAATGCTGTTGTTAAGTGCTGTTGAGTCTATTTCAACTCATCACTACCCTGTATAGGGTTTCCAAGACTGTTCACCTTTGTGGATACAGAAAGCCTCATCTTTCTCCTGTGGAGCAGATGGTGGGCTTGAACCACTGACCTTGTGAATTGTAGTTCAGTGTTTATGGAACAGAGCTACTGTGCTCTCTACTGAGCATATAGAAATATGCATATAGAAATAGTCTGTCAAACATATATATTTGTGGGTGTAGTGGCATTCACCTTCTGTCTTAGACTGAGTTCTGTAGAGAAGCAAAACCAGTGAAACTTATATATGGATATATCAGGAGAAGTTTATGTGAGGGAAATGGCTCACACAGTTGTAGAGGTGAGAGAGTCCCAAGTGTAGGTTAGATGAACCAAAATCAGCAGGCAGCCAGGCAAGCAGGTAGGCCCAGCTATTAAGAAGCTGCTGAAGACTCCTAGAATTGGCAGGTCATAGATCAGGTCTTTGGCTTAAGTCCAAAGAACCAGAGGTCAGAGGATAAGCCATATGCAAGATCCAGACTTAGTAGAGAGCAAATAAGCTTTGCCTGAGTGTTTAATATATTGGAAGCAGTCTATATCCCTGAGGAGAAATCCTTTCAACCGGTTGGCTGCTCATAGCAGACCTCACTACAGAATTGATTGTATTATATTAGATCTCATCACAGGGATAACTACATCTCAACAGCCAAACCACTGAGAATCCTGTTGACACAAAACCTTAACTATCACACATTCCCAACCTTGTTCGGCTTGCATTTGCATGTGTGTGTGTGTGTATCCACTTGAAGATATTGTTATTACTCTTTAACAGGATTGGGTATGTAATAGTATTTCCCTTTGTTGCTTTTGATTCTTGTGTTCCTTCCAGTGTCTTCCTTTCCCTTGATCATTTTGTGCTGGCATCCTCCTTATTGTATTGTCTTTCCCTTCACCCCAGTTAATACATGTATACCCAATAATTACTGATTTACCCATCCTTTCCTTCCCACCCCTAATAATCTTGTGGGAATGTCTATTTCTGCACATAAACATTTTATTGAATTTTATAGTAGTATTGTCATATAATACGTGTCCTTTTGTGATTAACGAATTTCACTCATAATTTTGTTTTCTAGAAGTGAAGAGGACTTGGAACACTTACTGATGAAGATTAAAAACTACAGTCCTCATAACTGGACCAACAAATAACATCATAATAAGTGGTCAAAAGATCGAACTTGTCAAACGCTTTATTTTGCTTGGATTCAGAATCAACACTCATGGAAGCAGCAGTGTTTCATTCCATTCTGTGCATGAGGTTACTAAGAGTCAGAACCAACTGGCTGGCATCTCATAACAGCAATTTCTCAGCATAATGTCCTCTAGGTTTACCCGTGTTATGGGATGTTTCACTGATTTGTTATTATTCTTTAACATTTCATAGTATTCCATTGTGTGTGTTGTTGTTGTTAAGTGCCATTGAGTTGGCTATCACTCATAGTGACCCTGTATAGAGTTTCTAAGGAGAGGTTGGTGAGTTTGAACCACTGACCTTGAGGTTCAAATTGAGCTTGCAGTTCTGTGTTTATCCTACAGTGCCACATCAAAACTCTATGTGCCCTAATTTATTTATCCATCCATCTACTGATGCGCACTTAAGTTGTTTCCATCTTATTGCTATTGTGAATAATGCTTTTATGAACATGGGTTTGCATATGGTTCTTCTTCCTCTAAGATATATACCTAATAGTGAGATTGCTGAATCCTATATTATTTCTACTTCCAATTTTTTTGAAGCACTTTTTTGTTTTCCATTGTGGTTGTACAATTTTACAGTCCCACCAGCAGTGTATAAGTTTCCAATATTTCCACACACTTGCCAGCACTTATTTTATTTTTTAAAAATTATTATTATTTTATTATCAATGCTGGGATGAGATGATATCTCATTGCTTTGGTCTGTAATGCACGGGATTGCAAGGTTAGTTTGAACCACAAGGTCGGTAGCTCAAGTTCATCAGCCACTCCTCAGAAACACTCTGCAGGGTTGCTCTGTGTAAGAACGGTCTCCATGGCACTTAACAACAACAACAATGACTAATGATCATGAGCATTTCTTCATATGTTTCTTGACTGCCTGAAAGTCTTGTTTGGTGAAGTGACTTTTCATATCCACTGTCCATTTTTCAGTCGAATTTTCTTTTTTGTTGTTGATGTGTTTAAATTTATTTCTATACATTTAAAATTGTCCTTTTGTGACTGACTAATTTCACTCAGGAGTCCTGGTGTGGTGCTATGGGTTAATGCATCAGACTGCAAAGTCATTTGAACTGCAAGGTTGGAGGTTCAAACTCACCAGTTGCTCCTTGGAAGACTTATACAGGGTCTCTATGGAACTGACTTGATGGCACTTAACAACAACAACAGCAATTTCACTCAGCATAACATCCTCAAGTTTCGTCCATATTATGCAGTGTTCTACAGCTTCCTTATGATTCTTCAAGGTAGCATAGTATTGCATTGTGTATATGTACCAGTTTATTTAGTCATTCTTCAATTGATGGGCACTTAGGCTGTCTCCCTCTTTTTGCTATTGTGAATAGTGATGTGATAAACATTGGTGTGCATATATCTACTCATGGTTTGGCTTCTTGTATTTCTTGTGGATGTATAACAAGTAGAGAAATTGCTAGATCATAAGGTATTTCTATTCCCAACTTTCTGAGGAAGTGCCATACCATTTACCAGAGTAGTTGAACTATTTTATATTTCCACCAGCAATGTAGGAGGGGCACAGTCTCTATTAACTTTTGTTTTTGTTTGGTGTCATCAAGTTGGTACCGACTCATAACAACCCTATACACAACAGAATGAAACACAGCCCAGTCCTGGGCCAACCTTACAATTGTTGCCATGCTTAAGCCCATTGATGCTGCCACTTTGCTGCCATTTTAAACAGTTGATGTTATCCTGCCATCTACCTGACCTCCTCATTACCTGGATCTCTATTTCTATGTTTTTACCTTCTTTCACATTGCAATTGTTTTGATAATAGACTGATTTCCCATATCCTCTGAATTCATTCTTATAGTTTTGTTCTGTTCTAGACTCTTCCATCTGTTGACTGAAGTTCTGAGTGGTGCTTCCACGTATGTCAAGTTCTGGTTGTTGTCTCTTTGTGTTGGTTCTCAGTCCAAAGAACTCCCTTTAGGATGTTTTAACGTACTGGGTTGGCTTTTACAAAGACTCTTAGCTTCTGTTTATCCTGGACTATTTTTATTACACCATCATATTTAATTGACAGCTTTGCTGGGTAGTCGATTCTTGGTTGGCAGTTCTTTTCTTTCAGGGTTTTACATATGCCTTTTTGCCTGCATGGTTTCTGCTGAGAATTCAGAGCTTAATCTGATTTGCTTGACTTTGTCAGTAACACTTCTATTTTCCCTAGCTGCTTTCAGCATTCTTTCCTTGTCTTTGATTTTGGAGAACTTGATTATGATATATCGTGGTGATTTTCTTTTGGGATCTATCTTTCCTGGGGTTCATTGAGATTCTTGAATGCTTATCATTTAGTTTTTCAGTATGTTAGGGAAATTTTCTTCTAGAAGCTCTTCGGTTATCTCATCTGTGGTCTTTTGTGATTTATCCTGTTCTGGAATTCCAATAATCTTCAAGTTATTCCTCTTCATTTGGCCCACATGAATCTTAGACTTCCTTCAGATTTTTTTCTTCCTTTTTTTTTCTGCTTGATCTTCTATCTTAGCAGTGTTGAGAGATTTGTCTTTCAGCTCACTGGTTCTGGCTCACATTTCTTCAGTTCTATTCCTTTGACCTTTCAGTGTATTGTCCATTTCTGATATTTTATTATTAATCATTTTGACTTCTTTTTTGCAGGTTTTGAATTGTTTCCAATGCTATATCTATTTTATTTGATGGTTCCTGTAGCACTTTCCTGACATCTTCCTTATTTTTCTCAATTCCTCTGTGGAGCATTTGGATACACCTCAATATCATTCTTCTGAATTCCTTATCAGACAGTTACAAAGCCTGCCCTCCTTCCAATGGGAAGCCTAGGTCTATCTCCAGCTCATTTGTTTCAGCTACTCTATCTTGTTTATGGACACGTGCTGATATCTTCAGTTGGGCATTTTCAGTAATTAGATGAATGGATGTTGATGTACATTAAGCTTTCTGATTGACTTCAGGTAGTTGTGATCAGGAGATGGGCTTCCCTTTTCACTTTTCTTAGTACTCAACTCAGAGTAACTGAAGCATGTGTTGGCTGTCTATTGGTGTATAACAGCTGGTATTGGCTCTTGCCTGGAAGGTGGGGTTTTATAGGGTGGGATTGTAGCTTCACTATAAGACCAAAATTGCTGTTTCTTCTTGGGTAACATAGGGAAAGAAAGAGCGCCCGCCACCCCAAAGTAAAAAGGGAACTTTAAAAAAAACTTATTTATAAAAAACAAAAAACAAAACAACTACAGTCTCTAATCACAAAACAAAACAAAGCAAACAACAACAACAAAAGAAAGCCATAGTAAAATATGAGTATGATTTTAATACCCCTCTCTTGGCTTCTTGCCTTCAAGACCACCTGAGAAATTTCAAGATGTTACTATGGTTCCTTATGACATAACTCAAGATTTAATTTTCAGCCTGTTTCCTTTTTAGTCTGTCTCTCTCCCCCTCCACAACCCTGTTCAGGTGTTTCTCAGTTTTAAGTATTTCCTGTTGACTCCTGCCCCTTCTTAGGTTCTGTGTGCAGTGGTCTTTGCTGAGTAGATCTGTGCATATGCATAATAGAACCCTCTGGGGGTGGTGGTGGGGTGTAGGCATCCTTAGTCACCAGGGTGGAGGTGTGCAGACAGTAAGAGACAAATGAACAGAAAACCAAATATTCACATCTTTATCTCCAATGATCAGCCAGACTTCTGCAGTGGAGCACTCCTCTGATCCTGCACCTGCTCCATCATGCCCAAGATGATCCACCGGCAGCCACAGTTCAGATACCACCTTTTTTGTTTCTTCTACAAATCCCACTAGCAGTAACCCTTCAATCCTTCTTAATATTTCTTTTTATTTAGTTCAGAGTTCTGGGACCATCCCCTGAACCTCCTTCATATGGTATTCTGTGTTATTACTGGTGGAGGTCTGCACAGCACTTCTCCTTAATCTACCATTAAGCCAGAAAACTTCTTTAAGTAGGTTTAGTACACTAAAATGGTTAAAATGAATAAGACTGACCTTATCAGGTATTGATACTGAGTTACTAGAGCTCTCATAAACTGCAAGTGAGAAATGTAAAATGGTACAATCATTTTAGAAAAATGATTATTTATTAAAACATTAAGTATACCCCTACCAGTCATTCTAATTATTTACTCAAGATAATGAAATCATATGTCTGCATAAAGACATGCACATGGATTCTTTATTTATAATAGCACCAAACTAGAAACAACATAAATATTCATTAACAGGTGAATGCATAAAAATAAAGTGGTATATCCATACAATGGAACACTATTTAGAAAGAAGAAAAGGAATGGATTTTGATACATGATACCATTTAAAATTATTATGAAGAGTGAAACTAGCCAGATGAAACAGAATACATACTGCCTTATTCAGTTATATGAAATTTTGGAAAATGCAAACTAATTTATAGCAACATAAAATAGCTCAGTGATTGCTTGAGATAGAGTGTGAGGGAGTAGAGAAAATTTACAAAGTGTACAAAGAAACTTTTGGGGGTGGATAGATTCATTATCTTGTTATGATAATATTTCATAGGTACATGTGTCTGCACTCATACAACAGTACACTTAATTTATGTGCAATTTATTGCATTTCATTTACAACTTAATAAAACCAAAAAGACAATTTAAAGACCAAAAGAAAAAAGGACAGTTTAACAAAGACTGATAGATTTTTTTCAACTTTTGTCTTAATGATGAAAGCTGGAATGATATTTGCATTGTGAGCACTTGGAAAAGTCTATCTATAATGTATTCAATAAACATAGTTATTATCCTTATTGTTAGAAAACTCTCCAACCAATTTTGATGTAAGAAACAAGTCATCTGATTGAAATTTCAATTCAGAAGCCAGCAACAAAAGGCAATAACTTTCATTTTCTTGGTTGTATCAGAGGTACCTAAAGAGCTCTGGTAGCGTAGTGGTTACGAATCGGGCTGCGAACCTTAAGGTCAGCGGTTCGAAACTACCAGCCACTCCGCGGGAGAAAGATGAGGCTTTCTACTCCCGTAAAGATTTACACCCTAGGAAACCCTGTACAGGGTCGCTATGGGTCGGACCCGACTCGATGGCACTTAACAACAACAACAACAATCAGAGGTACCAAGCATTTGGGGACATCAGTGGTTGTTAAGAGTGAACTAACAAAGAAGTGACATCAGAGATGGTGGTAACTCCGTGACAATTAAGTTCTCAACTCTCTTATTTGTTTGTGAAGTGCTGTTGAATCAGTTCCGACCCACAGCAACCCTGCATAGGGTTTCCAAGGAGCAATTGGTGAGCTTGAACTGCTGACCTTGCTGTTCAAAAGTCTTTGCAGTCTAGCACATTAACCCACCGTGCCACACCAGGACATGATTTAATCCTATACCATTAGTGTTAAATACTTCCTCTAGCCTTCCCAACAATTCTTCTTGTTACCAAATATTCATTTTCTGCTTAATATTATGAGAATGTGTTCTATTGATTACAGCCAAACACCTTGAAAAATATAACTCCTAAGGAAAAAAGTGCCAAATTGAAACATCTTTACTTAGAAAAATTGGAATTTTCCCCACCATTTTTCATTTGTTCTTGATTAACAATCTGAGAGATCTTTATATATTCTGCTACCCTATCACCTTTTAGATTTCCATTGCTTTACTGGAAATCTTTATTGGGACTAAATTAGAGGCCTGTGGGTGGAACATTCACTGGATTTTCCATTTAAAAGGAATTTGGGTTCTGAGAGCATTAGTGAATTGGGGAACAGTAGAAGGTGGTAGGGATGGGTGACGGTGAACAAAAATGGTACAAATATTGATACTTTTTATTGCTGTTTTCAGATAAATTTGGATGTGATGTTGTTGTTAGGTGCCATTGAGTTGTTACTGACTCATAGTGACCCTATGCACACAAGACTGAAACACTGCCTGGTCCTGGGCCAACTTGACGATTGTTGCCACACTTGAGCCCATTGATGCTTGCAGCCATTTCTGTATTACCTTTAATAAAACTTTACTCACATGGGATATCAAAAATAATGTCCAATCTTTTCCACATTCCATTGGATCACCTCTTTTTGGAATGGGCACAAATATGGATCTCTTCCAATCAGTAGGCCAGATAGCTGTCTTCCAAATTTCTTGGAAGAAATGAGTGAGTGTCTCCAGTGCCGCCTCACTTTCTTGAAATATTTCAATTTTTATCCCATCAAATCCTGGGTTCTTGGTCTTTGCCAATTCCTTTGATGCACCTTGGACTTCCTCCTTCAATATCATTGGCTCTTGATCATATACTACCTCTTGAAATGGTTAAATATCAACCATTTTTTTGGTACTGTGACTCTGTGTATTCCATCCATCTTCTTTTGATGCATTCTGCATTGTTCAATAATTTTCCCAAAGAATTCTTCAATAATTAAAATCAAGTCTTGAATTTTTATTTCAGTTTCCTTAGCTTGAGAAATGCTGAGTGTGTTCTCCCCTTTTGGTTTTCTGATTCCACTGCACGTTTTGTTGTAACATTTGACTTTGTCTTATCAAGCTGACCTTTGAAATGTTCTGTTCTGCTGTTTTACCTCCTCATTTCTTCCATTTGCTTTATCATCTAGGTCTGTTGAATACCATGTACCAATTTTATGCAAATTCATTATTACTTGATTGGAAATTTTTGCTTAAATAGGTAGTATGATTTTCAAATCAAATTGCCATTTTAAGGATGGTACCTCTGAGGTATTCTTTCAGTGAAAGGGAGAGCTATATGCACTGACATAGAAAAGTATCTATGATAAGTTGTCAAAAAAAAGAAACAAGATATAGAGTAATGTTCAGGACATGAGAAAGCTTCATACAGTTCATTGAAAAATTCCATTTTTCCGTGAACTTTTTGGACTTTCCTTTGTATTTCCATTAGTGTGTGTATGCATGTGTACAAAGGATTATAATATGCATATGTATTCATTAGATAAATTGAATTAAAGAGGGTTTGGACATTACTGCACCAGGCACAGTGAAAAACAAGGGCGAGGCACTCACTGAAAAGAAATGGATTAAATGATAGTTTTTATGGTGGAAAGTGAGAAGCCCTTCTTAAACTCCTTCTACTATTGTTATTGTTGTTAAGTGCAGTTGAGTCAGTTCTGGACTCGTAGCAACCTTGTATAGGGTTTTCTAGGAGCAGCTGGTGGGTTTGAACTGTGGTTCCCAGGCTATTGTTGATCCTACAATGCCACATTAAGCTTCAATAATCCTGGCTACCAGGCATGTGCATCCTGGACAGGAGATTGGAGACTGTCCTGAGAATAGTTCTATTTAGACTGATACTTGCTGAATTTGTAGCTACATTTGGTATTGTTGGAGAAGCACTGGGCTGTGAACCTCAAGGTCGATAGTTCAAACCCACCAGCCAATCCTCGGAAATTTTATGCAGGATTACTATGACTTTGAACCAACTCGATGGCACTTACCAACAGCCAATAATAACCCCAGAGAAATGTGCATGACTGGCCAACAGGGCTTCCAGTCATGTTTTACTGTATCACTCTTAAATATCTGAAGATAGAGAAATATTAATAGATATTTGAGGAAAGCCTCCAACAGAGCCTAAAACTATCTAACTAGTAACAAAAGAACTCAGAAGAACTAAAGAATTAAGAATAAAAAAACTTTAAAGAAAATAAAACTTTGCAGTATCTTCAGATATATAAGATTCATGAAACCAGCTCAGGGTACTTTGAAAACAAAAATCAGAAAAGAAGTAACAACTCTCGGAAATTAAAAAAGTAGTAGAAATCTTTAAAATATCAGTAGAAGACTCAGCAGACAATATTGAAGAAATCTAGAAAATTGGACAAGACAGAGATGTAAAGTAGGAGATAAGTAAAAGAAAATTGAACTCTCAATCCAAGAGGTCAACATATAAATTCAAAAATGAAGAGCAGAGAAACTGGTGGGGAAGACATGATAAAGGAGCAAGAAAAAAAAATTTCAGAAATGAAGGTCACAAGTTTACAGATTGGAAATTGCCTCTGAGTGTTCAACAAAGAAAACACACTCACATGAAAAGATACTGTATGGAAATTTCAGAATACGGAGAATAAAGAAAGGATTGTAAGTGCTTCCAAGGAGAAAAACAGATCACATCAAAGGGTATTGAAGAAGAATGGCTTCTGAGTTATGAGCAGCAACACCAGACACTAAAGACAATGGATGAATGAACTAAAAATTCTGAAAGAAAATTAGTTCCGCCTAGAATTACTTACCCAGTTAAGCTATCAAATGATATTAAGGTGCAAAAAGAGATTGAATAAGTTTTAAGGAATGCAAATTCTCAGAAAAACTTACTTTCTATGTACTCTTTCTCAGGGAGCTACTAGCTAATAGGCTTTAGTAAAAGAGAGAGCTGAACCAGTAGAGAAAAATACACAATTCAGAAAACAGGGGATCCAGCTAAAGGGAATTTCACATAGGATGTTGTTGTTAAGTGCCATCGAGGGTTGAGTGGGTTCTGACTCACAGTAACCTTGTACAGGGTTTCCAAGGAGTGACTGGTGGGTTTGAACCTCTGGCCTTGCAGTTAGCAGTCCAGTGCATATCCAACAGCATCAATCACTGCAGGACTTCTTTCATAAGACATTAAGGGGAAATCTCAGTATGAATTCTGAGATACACAAGTAATAATCAGAGTAAGGGGCTACAAAGTTACAGTAGAAATTCAAGAAACAAAGTATATTTAATCATTTTGTTATGTGGAAATTTTCAGCTAAAATAATTTTATGTATCTTTTAAAGATTTTGGAAAGAAGCAGAGAAAGATACAAAGAAAATTAAGGAAACAAATAAAATAGAATGAAGCAATTATTAACACCAGGGAAACCAAATTAACTATGAGAAAAGAAATGCCATCATAATTTTCTACTTGGTTTATTATAGTGTTCGACTGAAGACACATCACTTATCTTTGCAGTAGCCACTAGAGTTAGAGCTGCCAGAAACTTCTACACAAGAAACTTCCTGACCTCTTCCAGTGCCTAGAGACCACATCATTTGCAGTCAATTGATACTAGAAAATCTGGATTTGGCGTTTTCAGGGTATCAATATATTATGGGACTAAATTAAATGAAAATGGCACATACCATCCTAAGGAATACTATGTAGTTTAAAATCTGAAAAGTTGTGTGCCAGGTTGTATCATCTAACCATATTTACTCAATCTGAATGTTGAGCAAGTCATCTGAGAAGCTGGAGTTTTGAAGAAGAATGCCACATCAGAATTGGAGAAAGATTCATTAACAACCTGTGCTATGAAGATGACACAGCCTGCTTTACTCAAAATCAAGAGGACTTGATGTACATATTGATGAAGACCAAAGACTACAGCCTAAAATGTGGATTACGTCTCAAACAAAAGAAAGCAAAAATCCTCATAACTGAATCAATAAGCAACATCATGATAAATGGAAAAAAGATTGAAGTTGCCACAGATAGGATTTCATTTTACTTGAATCCACAGTCAAGGTCTGTGGAACAGTAGTCAAGAAATAAAACAATGTATTGCATTGGGCAAATCTGCTGCAAATGACCTTTTCAAAGTGAGGAGGCCTTTATTGCACCTGACTCCAAACCATTGGATTTTCAATTGCCTCATATGCATGTGAAAACCAGGACAATGAACAAGGAAGACCTTAGAAGAATTGGTGCACTTCAATTGTGGTGTTGTTGAAGAATACTAAAAGTACCAAGGATTGGCTGATGAACAAACAAATCTGTCTGGGCAGAAGTACAACCAGAATGACCCATAGAGGCAAGGATGGGACTTGGTCTCATTTACTTTAGATATGTTATCAGAAAGGACCAGTCCCTGGTGAAGGATAGCATGCTTGAGAAAGTTACTATTGGTATTAAGTGCTGTTGAGTCAGTTCTGACTCATAGTGACACTTTATAGGGTTTCCAAGGAGCAACTTGTGAGTTGGAAATGCCAACCATGTGGTCGCAGCCCAGTGATGATCCTACAGCACCACACCAGAAGTCCTTGATAAAGTAGTTATTAAGTGCCATTGAGTTGGTTCTGACCCATAACACCCTGTATAGGGTTTCTGAGGTGCAGCTTGTATGCTTGAACTGCAGACCTTCCAGTTCATACGACTTTGCAGTCTGGTGCATTAACCCACAGCACCACACCAGGACTCCTGATAAAGTAGACGGTCTGTGACAATATGAAAATCCTCAGTGAGATAAATTGAACAATGGCTTCAGCAGCATGCTTTAAGATAGCAAGGGTTAAAAGGATGTGGCAGGACCTGGCAGAACTGACTTGATAGCACAATGTATGATGTGTGAAAGCATGGGTCATAATGTAAAAGCATGGGTCGTATGTGAAAGCATGTGTCTCAACTATTGAAATGAAATTTGAGGACCATCTATACTATTAATGCTAACATTTAGTGACTCTTTACTATGCACCAAGTGCTTTTCATGGTTTCTCTCTAGTCTCTCTCATCACCCTCAAACCCAAGCTCATTTTTGTTGAGTCTATTCCAATTTATGGTAACCTTGTGTACCATGAACTGCCTCATAGGGTTTTTCTTGGCTGTGATTTTCATGGAAGCAGATTTCAGGGTTGTCTTCCACATCACCAATGGGTAGGTTTGATCCACCAATCTTTTGGTTAGTAGTTGAGTGTAAACTGTGTCACCTTGCTGTTGTTGTTGTTATTAGGTGCCATCTAGTTGGTACTGACTCATAGAGACCCTATGCACAACATAACGAAACAGACTGGTTTGTTCTTTTGGTGGTCTGTGGTACTTTTAATATTCTCTTCCAACACCATAACTCAAATACAGCCATTCTTCTATGCTTTTCTTTATTCATTGTCCGACTTTCACATGTATATGAGATTACTGAAAATACCGTGGCTTGGATTAAGCATACTTTAGTTCTCAAACTGACAACTTTGCTCTTGAACACTTTAAAGAGATCTTTTGCATCAGATTTTCCTAATGCAATACATCATTTGATTTTTTGACTGCTGCTTCCATGAATGTTGATGGTTGAGCCGAGCAAAATGAAAAATTTGACAACGTCAAACATTTCTCCTTTAATCCCTGATGTTATTTATTGGTTCAGTGGTGAGGATTTTTGTTTTCTTTACATTTGTGTCACCTAGGAACCTTTATCTCTGTTAAAACTAATCTATTATTAATCCAATTTTACAGATGAAGAAATTGAGATTTATGAAGTTCAGGCAACTTTTCCAGAATGGTATACTGGGATTAGCACGTAGTGTACTTCCATAATTTGTGTTCTTGACACCTGTTCACTTGTACCTCAAAATATAGAGAAATCCTGAAGAAAGTGAAAATTTAGAAAACCAATGAGGAAAGAAATCTCATCAGCTGGAGATAGTGGCAAAGAGCCATAGTGGACTAAAGCCAGAGAGCAGGAGTCGGGAGGATTAGTTGTTGACTTGCTAGTCTACTCCCAGCAATTGAGACTTGATGTGATGGTGTTAGAAATTAACTT
Source organism: Chrysochloris asiatica (assembly GCF_000296735.1). Taxonomy (NCBI): domain Eukaryota; kingdom Metazoa; phylum Chordata; class Mammalia; order Afrosoricida; family Chrysochloridae; genus Chrysochloris; species Chrysochloris asiatica. The sequence continues at coordinate 18,799,795 of NW_006408535.1, forward strand.
AATTTACAGAGTTGTTGTTAGCCACTCTCCAGTTGGCTTCTGAATAATGCTGATCCTAGGACTAGTGTGATCCATAGGATTTTCATTTGCTGATTATTTGAAAGTATATCCTAAGGCCATTTCTTCTATTTTACTCTGAAAGCTCTGGTGGAACACCATAGCAACATGCAAGCCTTTAGTGAAAGGCATCAGGGACAGCTCTTGAGGTCGTCCAAACCTGGGTCTCCCACCTGTTATATATTGAATGTGTCTCACCAAAGTATGTATTGTAAATGTTAACCTCTGTGCTTGTGTGTTTAATCCCATTTGGGAATGGGTTGTCTTTGTTATGCTTATGAGATAGGATTGTTGTTGTTGTTAGGTGCCATTGAGTCAGTACAGACTCATAGCAACCCTATGCACAACAGAATGAAACACTGCCCAGTCCTGGGCCAATCTCACAATTGTTGCCTCCCTTGAGTCCATTAATGCTGCCATATTGCCAATCCATCTCGCTGGAGGTATTCCTTTTTTTTCTCTGAGATAGGATTGGTGTAGAGTATATTTTGAGTCAATCTCTTTTGAGATATAAAAGAGTTTAAAAGCAAGACAACAAGATGGGATAAGAGAGATGCCAAAACACATAGATATCGCCAAGAAACCAGCAAAAAGAGGCTGAAGAGAAAGAAAGGCCCTTCCTGAGAGCTGACAGGGAGAGAAAGCCTTCTCTTAAAGCCGGTGCTCTGAATTCAAATTTCTAGACTCCTGATATGGTGCTGTGGGATAAGTACTGGACCACTAAGCACAAGCTTTGTTCTTCAAATCTACCAGTTGCTCCTTGGAAACTCCATACAGAGTCGCTACGAGTGGGAATCCACTCAATGCCACTTAACAACAGCAAAATATGAGAAAATACATTTCTCTGTGTTAAAGTTTTCCACTTATATTTCTGCTATAGTTATTGTTGCTGTTAAGTGCAGTCAAGTAGGTTCCGACTTATTTCAACCTTGTATAAGGTTTCCAAGGAACAGCTGATGGGTTTCAACTGCCGATCTGTGGTTCTCAGTCCAGTGCTGGTCTTACAGTGTCACAAGGCAGAAGACAAGACTTCTACCACAGAAACATCACTGTTCTCCACTTCACACTACATTGGCATCAAAATGTAGCTGAGACTTCCTCACCTTATCCCTTTTATGTCTTTTTACTTACCATTTCTTTCATATCACATTCCCTTTAATCACTAGCTTCATGTATAAACAGAGAAACCTAGACCTGGCTTCTCTTGTTCAAACTTCCCTTGATTTGTATTTGCCCTCAGGAATATTGGCCACCAGCCAAGATGACTGCAACCTGAAGTTAAAGAGGCCCTGCTCCCTTACACCTCTTCCTCTCTCCACAACTTTATTAAATATGGTGCCATTCCTATCAAGAAGACTGGGGTGGAGGCTGTGTGGGCAAAAAACACAGCTTCCAAATGTTCTTGTAAATATTCATAAAAACATGTCAATGTTTCTAATCCTACAGCAAACCATAATCATCAGTCCCCCTACACCCTGTATCTTTTTGCTGCTAATCCTTTTGTCTGCCTTGAATTCCTTCCCACAATTACTTCTCCCCCATCCTTGTGTTTGTGAATAGTTGCCAGACACCCTAGCCCTTGCAGCCTTTCATACCCTTTTCAAAGCAGTGGCCCTCTGCTGCCAGCTAGGGATGAGAATGGCATACACCATTCTAAGGATGTTGCTTCTTTTTCTCATCTCAGTTTCTTGCTCTTGGGGAACACACCAATTATTCTGCCCAGGAGCTGATGGGGATTTCTGAACAACCTGGCACATCTGAAACATTTTTCTGACTCATTGAGCTGGCATATACTGCTCGATCAGCACTGGCTCTGTTCCACACAGCCTGTCACCAACAGTGGGTGTTGTTGTAAGCACTAGTTTTGATTGTGGCAAGATGGGCTGTATGACTCTCCTCTTGTTCTGTGAGTTCAGAAAAGGCATCTGGTCTCCATTCACATTACTTTTGACAAGAGTCCAAAACCTAAATGAATACTGCTAATAAAGAACTGTAAGGAAAAAACATGTTGAGAACTACTGAGTGTATTCAACACTATCTAGCTTTGGAGGAGGAGAAGGTGGGGGTGGGGGGGAGTGAATGCACGGGATTAGGGTCACTGCTTTGTGGGACAAAAGCACCCTGCTCTGTGAGGGACTCTGTCCATGATCTGCACCCCAGTTTGCCTTCTTTAAAATCAGAGTGCACTGTATGATCCAGAATTCTACCTGTAACCATGCATATGTTTAACTTTTCTTCTGGTCAACTACATTTCAAATGAGCTAATGTTAATTAAGCTACTATTTTGTGCGTAGGTTATTGGCTGCCAAGGGGTGGCTTTGTTGTGGTTGTTAGGTGCCTTCAAATCAGTTCTGACTCAGCAACACTATGCCCAACAACAACAACAAAAATCACAATTGCTATGTTTGTGCCCATTTTTGCTGCCACTGTGCTGCGTCAGTCCATCTCCTCGGGGTCTTTCTCTTTTTTGCTGACCCTTTACTTTACCAAGCGTAATGTTCTCCAGGGACTGGTCCTTCCTGATAAAATATCCAAAGTGTAAGAGACAAAGCCTCACCATCCTTATTTGTAGCAGAGCATTCTGGCTACACTTCTTGGTACTTTCAATATTCTTCTCAAACATTATAATCCAAGTGCATCAATACTTCTATGGCCTTCCTTATTGTTTTGTGCAATTTACACATGTATATGAGGCAACTGAGGCACCATGACTCATTTGTCAGTTTGTCATATTGTGGTGGCTTGCATGTTGCTGTGATTCTGGAAGCTGTAAATACCAGCAGAGTCACCCATGGTGGACAGGTATCAAGTGAGTTTCTAGACTAAGACAGACTAGGAAGAAGAAGAGATAGACTACTTCCAAATACTTAGTCACTGAAAACCTTAAGACTGGCAGTGGAACACTGTCAGGGAACATAAGAATACTGAATAATGAATCATGATGAAGAACACCAGATTATTGTCAGACATGGTGCCAGAAGATGAGCCCCGTAAGTTTGAAGACATTCAAAATCCTCATAATAGAGTTGACCATGATGATGTGAATGAAATAAAGTCTCCAGGACCTTCTTTAGCTGATGGGACACAACTCAAAATGAAGAGAAACAGCTGCAAATATCCATTAATAATCAACATGGAATGTATGTTGTAAGAATCTAGGAAAATTGGATATTGTCAAAAACAAAATGGAACACATATACATCAATATCCTAGGCATTAGAGAGCTGAAATGAACTGGTATTGGTCATTTAAAATCTGACAGTCACACGGTTTACTATGCCCAGAACGACAAACTGGAAAGGAATGGCATCACATTTGATGTCAAGAAAAATATATCAAGATCTATCTTGAAGTACAGTGTTGTTTGGGATAGGATAATATCCATATGCCAATATGGAGTCCAGGTGTGGTGCTGTGGGTTAAAGCACAGGGCTGCAAAAAGTCAATTTGAACCACAGGGTCAGTGGTTCAAACTCACCAGCCGCTCCATGGAAACCCTATACAGGGTGGCTATGGGTCAGAACTGAATCAATGGCACTTAACAACAATGACAACAACAAGAAAGACCTGTTATTCAAATTTATGCAGCAACCACTAAAGTCTGTGAGATGAAATTGACAAATTATATCAACTTCTTCAGTCTGAAATTTATCAAACATGCATTGATAATCACTGGTGATTGGTTTGCAAAGGTTGGAAAAAAAGAGGGAGGATCAGTACATGGAAAATAGGGCATTGGTGACAGAAATGATGCTGAAGATAATATGACAGAATTTTGCAAGACCAATGACTTATTCATAACAAATACACTTTAAAAATATATACACGGCAACTACACATATGGACCTCACCAAGTGGAATACACAGAAATCAAATTGATTAAATCTGTGGGAAAAGATGATGGAAAGCCTCCGTATCATCGACCAAAACAAGGCCTGGGGCAGACGGTGGAACAGACCATCAATTGCTCATATGCAAGTTCAGGCTGAAGCTGAAGCAAATTAAAACAATTCCAAAATATGATCTTAAGCAGATCCCACCTGAATTTAGATATCATCTGAAGAACAGATTTGATGCATTAGACATTAAAAACTGAAGACCAGGAAAATCATATAGGAAGAAAGCAAAAGGTCATTAAGAAGACAAGAAAGAAGGAAAACACCAAAATGGATGTCAGAAGAGACTCTGACACTTGCTGTCCAGCACAGAGATGTTAAAGTAAATGGAAGAAATGAGGAGGTAAATGAGTTAAATAAAAAATTTCAAACATCAGCTTGAGAAGACAAAGTCAAATATTATAATGAACTGTGCAACCACCTGTAGTTTGAAAACCAAAAGGGAAGAACACACTCACCATTTCTCAAGCTGAGGGGACTGAAGAAATAATTCATGGCTCAACTTGAAATATTGAAAGAGTCTATGGGAAAAAATAAGGCTCTCTAGTAGCTTAGTGGTTACGAATCGGGCTGTGAACCACAAGGTCAGCAGTTCAAAATTACCAGCAGTTCCGCAGGAGAAAGATGAGGCTTTCTGCTCCCATAAAGATTCATAGCCTCGGAAACTCTGTACAGGGTCACTATGAGTCAGAACAGGCTCCATGGCCCATAACAACAACAACAACATGGGCAAAATATTGAATGATGAAGAAAGCATCAAAAGAAGATGGAAGGAGTACAAAGAGTCACAGTGATCATTGGGTATGGCACCAAAAAGGTATGGTCAAGGTTCAACCATTCCAAGAGAAAGCATATGATAAAGAGCCAATGAGACTGAAGGAAGAAGTCCAAGGTGCATTGAAGGCATTGGCAAAGAAACAGACTCTGGGAATTGATGGAATAAAAATTGATATCTTTCAACAAACTGATGAAGCACTGGAGTCAATCAATCATCCATGCCAAAAAATTTAGAAGACAACTACCTGGCCAACTGACTGGATGCCATCCATATTTATATTCATTCCAAACAGAATGCGGTAATCACCTGACAGTATTGTTAATACCTCATGCAAGTAAAATTTTGCTAGAGACAATTCATAATGGCTGAGACCATACATTGACAGTGGTTGAAGTCGAGGTTCAAAGCAGTTTCACACAAGGATGTGGAATGAAGGATATCATAGTGGACATCAGGTTGCTGAAAACAGAGAATACCAGAAATATGTTTACCTGTGCTTTGCTGACTATGCAATGGCTTTCAACTGTATTGATCATGACAAGTTATGGACAACATTGCAGAGAATGAGTTTTCCAGAACACTTAATTGTGCTCATGAGGAACCTGTACAGAGACCAAAAGTCAGTTAGTTGTTCGAACAGAATAAGGGAACACTGAGTGGTTTAAAATTAGAAAAGATGTACGCTAGGGTTGTATTCTTCCAGTGCTTGTTAAATCTGTATGCTGAGCAGATAATGTAGAAGTTGAATTCTGTGAAGAAAAACGTGGCATCAGGATTGGAGGAAGACCCATTAACAACCTGCGATTTACACATGATACAACCTTGCTTGCTGAAAGTGAAGAGGACTTAAAACATTTACTGATGAAGATCAAAGAGCACAGCCTTTGGTATGGATTACATCTCAATGTCAAGAAATCAAAACTCCTCACAATTGAACCAATAAACAACATTCTTATCAATGGAGAAAAGATTGAAGTTGTCAAGGACTTCA
>NW_006408535.1:18805616-18831345 GCF_000296735.1 Chrysochloris asiatica
AAAGAGCACAGCCTTTGGTATGGATTACATCTCAATGTAAAGAAAACAAAAATCCTCACCACTGGACCAATAAACAACATTCTTATCAATGGAGAAAAAATTGAAGTTATCAAGGACTTCATGCTTCTTGGATCAACTATCAACACTCATGGAAGCAGCAGTCAAGAAATCAAATGACGTATTGCATCAGACAAATCTGCTACACACAACCTTTTTAAAGAATTGAAGAGCAAAGATGTCAGCTTGAGGACTAAGGTGCATCTGACACAAGACATGATATTTTCAGTAACCTCATCTGCATGCGAAAGCTGGACAGTGAATCAGGCAGACTGTAGAAGAATTGATGCTTTTGAGTTATGATGTTGGAGGAGAATATTCAACGTGCTATGGGCTTCCAAAAGAACAAATAGATCCGTTTTGGAAGAAGTGCAGCCAGAGTGCTCCTTGGAGGCCAAGATGGCCAAACTTCGTCTCTAATACTTTGGACATATTGTCAGATGGGACCAGTTGCTGGAGAAGGATATCATGTTTGGTAAGGTGGATGGTCAGAGAAAAAGAGGAAGACCCCCCCGAAAGAGATGGATTGGCCAAGTGACAGCATTGATGGACTCAAGTATGGCAACAGTAGTGAGGTTGGCCCAGGATTGAACAGTGTTTCGTTCTGCTGTGCATAAGGTTGTTATGAGTCGGTACCGACTCGATGGCACTTAATAACAACAACAACAACAACATATAAATGGAGAAAAGATTGAAGTTTTAAAAGACTTCATTTTGCTTTGATCAACCATTAACATTCATGGAAGCAGCAGTGAAGAAATCAAACAATTTATTGCATTAGACAAATCAGCTGTACAAGACCTCTTTAAAGCATTGAAGTTTGAGGACTAAGGTGTGCATGACCCAAGCCACGGTGTTTTCAGTAGCCTCATATGTATGTGAAATTTGGACAGTGAATAAGACCACAGAAGAATTGATGCATTTGAGTTATGCTGTTGAAGTATAATATTAAAGTACCATAGACAGCCAACAGAATAAACCAAACCAATTTGTGTTTGACGAAATATAGCCAGAGTGCTCCTTGGAAGCCCAGATGGCCAGACCTTGTCTCTCAAACTTTGCACATATTGTCAGAAAGTACCAGTCCCTGGAGAAGGATATCATGTTTGGTAAAGTGTAGTGTAAGAGACAAAGAGGAATATCTCCAACTGGATGGATTGGCATAGTGGCAGGGGCATTGGGCTCAAACGTAGCAATGTTTGTGTGGCATACGACCGAGAAGTGTTTTGTGTTGTGCATAGCGTCACTATGAGTCAGTACCAACTTGATGGCACCTAACAGCAACAACAATGAGGCGATTGAAAATACCATGGCTTGGATCAGGAGCACTTTACTGCTCAAAATGACTTTGCTCTTCTAACACTTTAACAGAGGTCTTTTGCAGCAGATTTGCCTAATGTAATACATTGTTTGATTTCTTGACCACTTCTATGAGTGTTGATTGTGGATCTAAGCAAAATGCAGTCTTTGACAAGTTCATTATTTCCTCCATTTACCATAATGGTATTTACTGGTCCAACTGTGAGGATTTTTCTTTTCTTTACATAGAGGTAAAATCCATACTGAAGACTGCAGTTTTTGATCTTCATCAGTAAGTGTTTTAAGTCCTTTCAGGTACTAGGAAGCAAAGTTGTTTATCTGTTTATCTCAGGTTGTTAATGAGTCTTCCTCCAATCCTGATGTCATATACTTCTTCATGTAATACAGTTTCTTAGATTATTTGCTTATCAAGTAGATTGAATAACTATGGTGAAATGATACAACTCGGCATATAACTTTCCGGAATTTGAACTATTTGTTATTCCCTTTTTCTACTCCAATGCTGTTGGACGTTATCGGAAGGAATAAGTCCCTGAAAAAGAAATCATACTTGATAAAGTAAAGGTTCCTCATGAGCACAAAGTTCTTCATGAGCACAATTAAGTGTTCTGGAATACCAATTCTTCACAATGCTAGCCATAGCTTGGTATGAACCGCACAGTCTAATACCTTTGCATTGTCAATAAAGCACAAGTAGACACCTTTTTGGTATTCTCTGCTTTCAGTCAAGATCCATCTGATGTCAACAATGACATTTTCTGAAACTGACTTGAATTTCTGTCAGGTCCATTTTTAAATTATCTTCAGAAAAATTTTACTTGCATGTGGTTATTAATGATGTTGTTTGATGATTTCTACATTCCACTTGGTGTCTTTGTTGTTGTTCCTGTTAAGTACTATCCAGTCACCTCTGATTCACTGAGACCCTGTATAGGGTTTCTGTGTAGCCACTAACCTGTGGGTTACCCTACAGTGCTATGCCAGGCCTTCTGGATAACCTTATTGGGTTTTCACTGTATATTGTTTGTTCCGAATCATTGGTAAGTCCCTCAGTATAATATTTGCAAACACAGCCTAAGTCCCTTTGATTTTTCACATGCATCTCAAACTCCGTCTTTGTGTTTACTTCCCTGAGGACCTACTTGCTCAGCAGGATAATTTACTTGTAAATGGAATTTGTCAGAGTATGCTGATAAAATGATACGATATGTGGAACTAGATTAAATGTACAGCCACCAATGAACAATTATTATTTCCTAGAGTATCCTCTAAGATGAATTATCTTTCAAATGTACATGTTATTGTTTTTAGGAGCTGCTGAGCTGTTGTTAGGTTCAGAATCATAGAGACCCTATATACAACAGAATGAAATCCTGCCCGGTTGTGTGCCATCCTAGAAATTGTTGAGTCCATTGTTGTAGCCACTGTGTCTGTCCATCTTGTTGACGCTCTTCCTCTTTTCACTGACCCTTTACTTTATTTATTAAGTATGATGTCCTTTTCAGGGACTTGTTCCTTCTGATAATATCCAAAGTACATGAGACAAAGTCTTGCCATCTTTGCTTTTAAGGAGCAGTCTGGCTGTAAATCATATTGTTTGTACATAAAATATTGCTTATCTATAAGTTACTTAATACAGAGGCATAGTTCTTAGTCTTTAAAAATGTCGTACCATAAGTAAGAAGCAAGTATTTCCACTGGAACTTTGTACTTGCTTCGTCCAGAGAAAATTACCACTGTCTAGATTTTTGTAGAAATATTATCATACAAGGAGCTCTGGTAGCGTAGTGGTTACGAATTGGGCTGCGAACCTTAAAGTCAGCAGTTCGAAACTAGCAGCCGCTTTGTGGGAGAAAGATGAGGCTTTCTACTCCTGTAAAGATTTACACCCTCGGAAACCCTGTACAAGGTTGCTATGGGTCGGAACCGACTCGATGGCACTTAACAACAACAACAACAACAACAACAGGTGTCTATATGTTAACTTAAGATTTAGTTTTAGCTCATGACCTTAAGACCTTAACCTGTCCAGGAGAAAGTTAAGGATTTAGCTGCTGAAGCCACAACAACTGAGCACCTAGAGATGAAAGCATACACAGAGCATAGCAGGGTCCAAGGACTGGGCTTGTGGGACCCATATGGTCAAAATTCAGGAAGGTAGTTGAAAAAAGATGTTTCCTTGTGCTTTGCTGACTATGCAAATGCTTTTGACTGTATGGATGCAAACAAGTTACGGATAGCATTGCAAAGAATGGGTATTCCAGAACACTTAATTGTGCTCTTGAGAACTCTGTACATAGACCAAGGGAATACTGAATGGCTTAAAATCAGGAAAGGTATACACCAGGGTCGTATTCTTTCACCATACTTATTCAATCTGTAAAATGAGCAAGTAATTCAAGAATCTGGATTATCTGAAGCAGAACATGGTATCAGGATTGGAGGAAGACTTTAACAATCTATGATATGCAAATGATATAACCTTGATTACTGAAAGTGAAGAGGACTTAAAATACTAATGAAGGTCAAAGACCACAGCCTTCAGTATTGGTTGCACCTCAATGTAAAGAAAACAAAAAGCCTCACAACTGTACTAAAAAATAGCATCATGATAAATGGAGAAATGATCAAAGTTGTCAAAGACTTCATTTTGCTTGGATCTGTTATCTGCACTCATGGAAGCAGCAGTCAAGAAACCAAATCATATATTGCATTAGGCAAATCAGCTGCACATGAACTCTTTAAAGTGTTGAAGGGCAAAGATGTCAGTCTGAAAACTAATGGTCACCTGATCCAAACCATGGTATTTTCAGTAGCCTCATATGTATGGAAGGAGCTCTGGTAGCATAGTGGTTATGAATCGGGCTGCTAACCTCAGGGTCAGCAGTTTGAAACTACCAGCTGTTCTGCAGGAGAAAGATGAAGTTTTCTGCTCTCGTAAAGCTTTACAGCCTCGGAAACCCTGTACAGGGTTGCTATGAGTTGGAACTGACTCCACAGTACATAACCACCACTACCACCATATGTGTATGTAAGTTGGACAGTGAATAAGTAAGATTGTAGAAGAATTGATGTATATGAGTTATGGTGTTGGAAAAGAATATTAAAATACCATGGACTACCAGAAGAACAAACAAATCTTCATTGGAAGAAGTATAGCCAGATGCTTCTTAGGGGTCAGAATGGTGACACTTCGTCTTTTATACTTCTGACATGTTAGCAGGAGGGACCTGATAGTCCTGGAGAAAGACTTTATACTTGGTAAAGTGGAAGGTCAATGAAAGAGAGGAAGATCTTCAAGGAGATGGATTGGCAAGATGGCAGCAGCAATGGGCTCCAACATAACAACTGTGAGCATGGCACAGGACCAGGTCGTGTTTTATTCTGTGAGCACAGGGTTATTATGAGTCAGAACCGACTTGATGGCACCTAAAAACAACAATTGAAGAGAAAACTGAGGCTTTCTCCTCCCGCAAAGATTTAAGAAACCTCAAGAACCTTATACAGGATCACTATGAGTCAGAATCCATTGGAGAGCACATTTTCATATGAAATATGAAAATAAGTCAATCAGGATGGCAATTGAGGAATGGATCTCCTATTTGGATTATTGCTGTTGTTGTTAAGTGCTGTTGAGTTGGTTCTGATTCATAGCAATCCTGTATAGGATTTCCTAATAGCGGTGGGTGAGCTTGAACTGCTGATATTTCAGTTCTAAGTAACCTTGCGTTTAGTGCTTTTCCTACAGTGGCACACTGTTATTTGAGTGCTTATTTTGTACTCAACCTGGTGCTAAGAGTTGGAGATACAAAGAAGAAAGAATGTGTTGCCAACCTTTTAGTGTGGGAACACAAAACCAAACTATAATAATGTAAGATGGTAATTCACACTAAACCGTTGCAAGTTCTCTTAAGTCAAAATCCCCTTCCAGCTAGCAAACTTCTTCTTTAAATCACAAGCAAAATTTACATTTGCATGCCCCATTTCTTTACCTCTCTTTTAGTCCTCAATTCACTCTATTATGCCTTTGCCTCCACTACACCTCCCAAACTGCTTCCATCAAGACCCCTGCTAAATTCCAAGATAATTTTCAGTCTTAATTTGATGACCTTAATTTGCTTACAGGATTTGATAGTCTTGATCATTACTTTCTTTCTTCTCAAAATATTTTTTCCCTTTGCTTTCCAAAGCATCATGATGTCTCCCACCGCATACGTCACTTCTCTGAAGTGCTTTCTTCCTCTACCCATACCTTAAATATTCAGGGCTCCCTAGAGCTCTTTCTTATTATTTATTACTTCCACATAATTACACTTTACTGTTATTTCATTGCCTTTTCTGCTACTGTAAATTTTGTGAGCCTGGGAATATGTCACCACAGTATTTCCAGTGCCTTGGTTTACGCGTTGGGTTTCTAACCTAAAGGTCAATGGTTTGAACCCACTCTGGAGGAGAAAAATGAGGAGTCTGCTTTTGTAAAGATTTGCTTCTTTGGAAATGCTGTGAAGCAGCTCTACTCTGTCCTGTTGGATCATTAGTCATGATCAGTGGTTTTTATTTTTTAAAATGTAGTCTGGTGGCACAATGGTTAAGCATGACTTGGTGGTTCAAACCCACCAATGATTCCAAAGATCCAAAGATTTTGAGATTTGAAGATCGCTCCCATAGAGACTACAGCTTGGGAAACTGCATGGGTCAGCTCTATTCTATGATAAAGGGTAGCTATGGCACACAACAATAACAACAACATTAGTGCACAGCATGAATTTTGTTGTGGTGCTGTGGGTTAATGTGCTGGATTGCAAAGTCAATTTGAACTACAAGGTTGGTAGTTGAAGCTCACCAGCTGCCCTTGGAAATCCTATTCAGGGTCACTATGAGCATGGCACGTAACAACAACAAATATTTGTTCAGTGGATGAATAATTGAATGAGCTCTGGAATCCTTTAAAGGAGGTTATATTGGAGTTGAGGCTTACAAGATGACTAAGTACAGTTAGAAAAAGTTGAGTTTCCTTTACATGATAAGTTATTGGAAGGAATCTGTGGAGTTTTGAGCAAATGAATGATATACTGATATTTGGAGGTCAGATAATTTCAGTGACAGTGTAGAGGATAGATCAGAGGAGGGACTAAATATTGCAATCATATGGTTATAAGGTGATGGCTGTAGGAATAAAGAAAAGGGCAATCATTTAAGACATAACTAGGAAGTCAACCCAACAAGCCTTGAAGATGGATTGGCATTAGGAGGTGAGGGAGAGAGATAAAAATCTTAGATGTCTTAGATTCTTTCACAAGGGCAGAAAGCACAGGAGAAAATGCACTTTGGGAGAAGCATTTTGTTTTGGGCCCAAAGAGTTTTAGGTTTTTACATATTCCCTTATGAATATACAAGTTATGTTACATTATAGATTCTAGAAGTTCAGGGCCCATACTCATTTAATTACACAGTATGTCCTATATATTGGTACTTGATAAATCCTTTTATGATACTGGTGCAATATCACAAAGTCAATGCTGTACTGCCATTCCAACTAGGGGGAACACCTGTAAACAAAGTTCGTGTGTTTATTTACTCATTTCATTGGGGCTTTATGACTAGGTTGCCCTTTAGATGAACAATATCTATTTTTGAAGATGGTGTTCAAAATTGATTAGCTCTCCGACCCACCCACTGAAATCATCCAACTTATTGAAGAAGCAGAATGGGATGTGGATTATAGGGTTTCACATAACACCAAGTCCCTAGTGAAAGGTATGTTATTTCACTGCTTTTGTTCTGCTTTTGGAAAAGTGTAGCTGTGTTTTCTTTTCTCCAACTGTATAGGTCACAGCAATTTTTTTTTCCACTGGGAATTACAAGCTATACGGAAGATTTCCAGAGTAGAATCACAGTCTCATACAAATGCTAAATACAACTAATCAGGGCCTAGAAGGTACACAGAGGGTAATTAGTAGGTTATATTTGGGTCAGTACTAAGGCCATTTATGTGATTCGACAAGAAAAAGAGACCATTTGTCTTCCTGTCAGGGAAAAATGTAAATTTGTTCATTTTGTGCATTGTAATATATATATTAAAATGGATTAAAGGCATTTGTGATAATTTCATGTATGTATGTGTCTGTGTATAAAGGATAATTTAAAGAGAAAAGTGAAACAGAGTTGTTGTTGTGTACTGTTGAATCTGTTTTGACTCCTAGCTACACTGTATAAGGTTCTGAGGTTGCAAATCTTTATGGGAGAAGAAAGCCTCATCTTTCTCCAAAGGAGCGGCTGGTGAGTTTGAACTACATATCTTGTGGTCCAGGGCTTATCCTACAGTGTCACCAGTGCTCCCTTGAAACACAGAGTATTATTGGTAAAATGAATTGCATATATTTGCCCAATTTGATGATATGATGTAGTGAATGTTAGAATTGACAAAGTTTTATTGCATGCTTTATACTATTAAGGAGTCCACTTCTTTGGCCAAGGGAATACATTCACTGTACAATCATAAGTAATGAATTCAAGAGAATTAAACATATTATTGTGGATCTTAGTTCCCATTGCCTGTGGGGGATTTTCAGGGTTCCCCTTAACACTATAAACACTAAATGGGAGGAAATAATGCTAATTTAAAGATGGGCATTTAGGACTCTTTGAACATAGTGAACGTTATCAATTTAGTGGCTATAGAAAGGAATTAAAAACAATGGCCATCCAATCCTTCTTGACCCTGTCAGATGACAAGTTGATCTCACCTACACTACCTGTTTTAACTACCATTCCTGTGGCAATGCATTTCTCCTTAGTTTCTCTTTGTAGCTCAGACGTTCTCAAAGTTTAGATTAATAAATCTATTTGTCTTCTGTCTATATCTGTCTAAATCGATCACCTTATTAGTATCACTTTTATTTCTTAAATTGTTTAAAACTAAACTTCCTGTTTAAAGTGTTTAAAATTAAAAAGCTGTTCCTCTTCCTGCTGAAGTTTCTAATAAGCCAAATGTTCATTTCTGGGTACCATGATCCTTTCTTCTGTCTCCTTCACTGCCAAGATCAAATCAATCACTTCTTAGAGTGATTTGATTTATAGATATTGTAGCTTTGATTCCAGATCACTACAATAAGTCAAATATCACACAAAATTTTCAGTTTCCCAGTGTACAGAAAACATATTTTTACATAATACTGTATGTAGTCTGCAATGTAAGTGTGCAAATAGCATTATGAAAAAAGTTGAAATATTTAGTGAGAAAGGAGCTCTGGTAGCGTAGTGGTTATGAATCAGGCTGTGAACTGCAAGGTCAGCAGTTAAAAACTACCAGCTGTTACATGGGAGAAAGATGAGGCTTTCTGCTCCCATAAAGATTTATAGCCTCGGAAACCCCGTAAAGGGTTGCTATGAGTCAGAACTGACTCCACGGCATATCATCACTACCACCTCCACCAAACTATGACACAGAGACATGAAATGAACACATGTTGTTGGAAAATGGCACCAATCGGTTTACTCAAGGCAGGGTTACCACAAACCTGTAATTTGTAAAGACACAATATATGCGAAGTGCAATAAAGCAAAACACAATAAAGTGAAGTATGTCTGTACTACCTGCAACCATTGCTTGCATTCCATTTCACTATTTTAGTTGAGGAGTCCTGGTGGAGTGCTATAAGATAAGCACTGGACCTCAAGGTTGGTTCAAACTCACCAGCCACTCCCCAGAAAGCCTGACTTGGAAACAAATGAATTGGAATTGACTCAACAGCTCTTAACAACAACCAACATTTTGGTTGAGACTTTCTTGAAACTTTCCCTGAATGATTTCAGTAATATCTTAGTGGGTCTCTCAGCGTCTAGTCTTTTCACATCTCATTTTGATCTATCCCTGGAATATCTACCAGAGGTAACTTTTTAAAAATACATATGTGGTGATATAATTTCCCTTTATGGAACCCTGGCCTACCACTATTAGCCTCAAAAAAACCCCATAAACAACTAAAAAACAAAAGAAAGAAGAATAACATCTACTTCTCACATAAGCTAGAGACCATCAAATATGTACTCTCTTAATTTCCTGTCAGCTTTCACTGTGTGGACATGTATTTGCATGGTTTCCATCTTTGACTCCTTCTCAACTCCCTTATTTCTAGCCAAGTCTGGACTATGATCTGTGTCCCTTTCCTCGCTACTTCCTCAGGACTCTTATTTTTCATTGCTCTCTTCATCCCACACTTCTCTTCTGTCTTATTCCATTCAATATATAAACATAGCCAAGTGTTCCTGATCTTATACAAACAAAAGTTACTCCTTACATGCAACAAGGCCAGAATGGAACTCACCATTTCCCCACACTATCTTTGGTTAATTGTTTTTGTTCTTCAAATCTCAGCTCAAGTTGCACCTCTCCACCCTGTGCTATCACATCACCTTGCATTTATCAAACACTTCATATATTATAGTTAACTATTTCCTTGTCTGTCTTCTACATTAGACTATGAGCTTCTGGAATATAAGAACTAGTATTTTCTTTGTTTTGTCAGAAATTAATTAATTAAATAATGAGCATAAATCTCAAACCACAAATTCAGGTCAGGACTCAATTCTCATTTTTTTGTAAAGTTCTGTTTTAAGCTCTCATTTTGTCAGATGATAAATTTAATCAATTTAGGCTTCTCACCCCCTGTGTGCTGTGTATAAGTTGCAGGTAGTTATAATGAGTAGACGCTGGTGTGAGTGGAAGTCCTCTGGAATATGTCTGGTCCTGAGTTGTCCAGGATGACATTTCTAAGACTCCCCATCCCTGCATGTTCTCTGTTTACTGGTTATTCCCTCCTGATCTAGAAAACAAGCTACTCTGACCTAGCTGTCAGTCAATGGCTTCTATCATCTCTTTGGAGACTCATAACTAAAATTTCTTTTGTTCCTCTGCCCTCCTAAAATTAGGTCAGGAGTTGACCAAGCAGAAGGATCCCTTCTCAGGAAATATAATGCCTCTTGCTTCCTCTTTAACTCTCTTTCTCCAACCCTAATATCTCAGTTCTTAGGCTCGGAGTAGGAAAAACTAAGTTTGACCTTTGCTTCCAAATTTGTTGGCAAACACTTTATGCACTGAGTTTTTCAAGGATTAAATGGAAAAAATTTCATGTATCAATTTTGACTTTTTTTTTTAAGGTAAGAAATAGAATATCTAGCTGAAATCTACCCTCAGTAATAAGAGGGTTAAATGATCTCATATAGCAGGATGTTGGGGAGACAATCTGTGTATTGGCTTTGAGCATAGCAGCCTCAATGAAGCTTCAGGTCTTTCCCTTGTCTTAACATCCCTATCCTCATTAGCTTATTTCTCAAACTTGTTTCCTCATGGTTTCAAGATTAGGAAAGAATGTACAATACAGGGGCTTAAAAATGTTCGTTGAAAATAGAATTGAAAGATATAGAAATATCATATGACCCAGAAATCCCTCTACTCATTAGATATCCAAGAGAAGTAAGAGCTGCAACATGAATAGATATATGTACAACGATGTTCATCCTAGCACAATTCACCTTCAATGCCCATCAATGGAAGAATAGATAAACAAACTATGGTACTTAAACAAAATGGAATACTATACAACTTTAAAGAATACCGATGAATCTACAGAACACCTCATACTGTGGATGAACCTGGTGGACATTATGTTGAGTGAAATAAATCACCAAAGGACAAATTTTGTGTGAGATCACTATTGTAAAAAGTCAAGAAAAGATTTTCATATTAAAAGAAACATTCTTTAATGGTTACCAGGAATAAGAGTTGGAGGGAAGTATAAATTACTGACTAGAGGGTAGACACATGCTAACTTGGGTGAAGGGGATGGCATTATATAATAAAAGGGTGGTCACCAAGCAGTGATGTAGGCAGGGGAAGACACTGGGAGGAGTGTAATAGTTAAAGGCATTAGAGGTAATGCTGCTATGTACCCAATCCTGCAATAACAATGATTTACAAGTAGATGCATGGATAAAAATGCAGGCCAAATGGGAGTCAGAGGAGAGTGGAGTGTACCTATGATTAGGTTCAACAGAGGATATTGTACATATGTATTTATCTTTGCTGAAAATATATCCATCATGGACCATATGGAGCAAAGTTATGAAAACTTGATAGATGTAACCAAACACCTAAAGGGAATAAATCACTGGGCCTGGGGACATACCAAGGTCAAATGGTGTAATATATTCCATAAAGACAATATTCTACATTCTACTTTGGTAAACAGTGACTGGGTCTTAAAATCTTGTGAGCAGCTATCTGACATGAAATTATTGGTCTCTCCTTGCCTGGAAGACAAAAAAGAGTGAAGAAAATTGAACACACATGGAAACTATTAGTCCAGTGAATTAATGGACCACTTGACCATCAGTCTCCAAAACCCAGTGACCAAAAGAACTAGACGGTGCCCAGCTACCACCACCAACTGCTCTGAAAGAGATCACATTAGAAGGTTCTGGATAGAATAGGAAGAAAACATGGAACAAAATTCAAAATCATAAAAAAGACCAGACTTAACTGTTTGGTTAGAAATTGTTGTTGTTAAGTGCCATCGAGTTGGTTCCAACCCACAGTGACCCTGGATAGGGTTTCCGAGGAGCAGCTGGTGAGCTTGAACTGCCAACCTTGCAGTTCAAATGGCTTTGCAGTCTGGTGCATTAACCCATAGCGTTACACCAGGACTCCTAGTTAGAAATTGGTGGACTCCAAATTGGTGAGTCTTTGGCTGTTAGTCACCTTTCAGGCCTAGAAATGAACTCACCCCCATGGTTCAATTTTCAGCCAAACAATAGATGGCTCTTAAGGGGAACAATAACATAAGGAGGTACACAAACCTTATTATTATTAGTTAAGTGCTGTAGAGTCAGTTCGGACACATAGTGATCCTGTATAATGTTTCCGAGGAGTGGTTGATGAGTTTGAACCACTGACTTTGTGGTCCAGTGCTTATCCTACAGCACCACACCAGGACTCCACAAACATCTTAGAATAATAATTTGAGATAAACAAACAAGCCACCACAACAGTATTTGCCCAAGGACAAAGTTCAGAAAGGTTAAAGAAGAGAAGGAATGAGAATAGGAGACACAGGGAGGAAGTGGAATAAGTGATGTTATATTGTGAGGATTACAATCAACGACATTAAACAAAATGTGTAAGAATTGTTAAATGGAAAACTGATCATAATAAAGAGGGTTTTTTTTAAAAAAGAAAATATAATGGAATTTTTAAATGAACTTTTGGAAGCCATCTTGTATATCATATTACACTTTTGTTGTTGATGTTAAATGCTGTCAAGTTGGTTCTGACTCATAGTAACCCTGTATAGCATTTCCAAGTAGTGGCTGGTGGGTTTGAAGCACTGACTTTGTGATTAACAGTCCAGTGTTTATCTTACAGTGCCACACCAGAACCCTATTACACTTTAGATTAAGAAAATAAAATAATTCAAGATCAAGTTTGTGTTGTGATAATATGTAAAATATTTCTGATGCAGCAAATAAGAAATTAAATGATCAAGGTAATTTTAGTATAACCAATGATATTAGAATAACAATGTTTCTATACTTGAAGGGTAGTATTCTAGCAGTCTTACATAAAACAGTTCTATGAAATGTGCATATTAATTATATCCTGGTATGGTGCTGTGGGATAAAGCACTGGTCCATAAGGTTGGTTTTAACTGCAAGGTTGACAGTTTAAATTCACCAGTTGTGCCTCAGAAACGTTATACAGACTCTCTATGAGTTGGAACCAATTCAATGGGACTTAACGACAACAACAACATATATATATATATATTTCTTTACTGCATATATAGTAAATATAACTATATATATATTTACTATATATGCAGTAAAGAAATATATATATAAGTGTTATTGTTGTTATCGTTAAATTCCATCCTTGCAGTCCAGTGCTTTATCCCACAGCACCATACTACGACATAATTAATATGTACATTTCATAGAACTGTTTTATGTACAACTGCTAGAATACTATCCTTCATATATAAGCTTCAAATTTAGGACAAATATAGATATATGGTTGTTCTAATATCATTGGTTATACTGTCTAAATGGAGTCCTGGCGTGGCGCTGTGGGTTAATGCGCCAGACTGTAAAGCTGTTTGAACTGCAAGATCGGCAGTTCAAGCTCACCAATTGCTGCTTGGAAACCCTATACAGGGCTATATGGTCTGAACTGATTTGATGGCACTTAATAACAACAACAACTGCATATATACTTGGTTAGATTTCCTCTCATGTACGTTGGACATGTTATCAAGAGGGACCAGTCACTAGAGAAGGACATCATACTTTGTAAAGTAGAGGGTCAGTGGAGAAGAGGAAAGCCCTCAGGGAGATGGATTGATACAATGGCTGCCAAAATGGGCTCAAACACAGGAAAGATTGTGAGAATGATGCCTAACAACTCAAGGGCACCTAACAACAGCCACATAATACCTGTTGAAAGTGAAGAAAACGTGAGTATTTACTGATGAAGATAAAGACTGCAGTCTTCAGTATGGATTACACGTCTATATTAAGGAAATAAACGTTTTTATAATTGAACTAATAAGAAACATTATGATAAGTGCAGAAAATAATGAAATTGTCAAGGATTTCATTTAACTAGGATCCACAATCAATACCCATGGAAGCAGCAGCCAAGAAATCAAATTACATTTTGCATTGGGCAAACACACTGCAAAAGACCTGTTTGTCTTTGTATAAGTATAATCAGAATGCTCCTTATAAGGGAAGATGGCGAGATTTTGTCTCATGTACTTTGGACATGTTAGCAGGAGGGACCAATTCCTGAAGAAGGACCTCATACTTGGTAAAGTTGAGGGTCAGTAAGGAAGAAGACTATTAATGATGGATTGATACAGTGGCTGCAACAGTGTAATAAACATAGGAGCAATTCTGAGTATAATGTAGGACTGGGCCATGCTTCATTCTGTTGCATTAGGGTTGCTGTGAGTTAGAACCAGCTGGATGGCATGGCACCTAACAACAATGTATATACTGTTTGTATATATTGGTAATACACAGTAGTCAAGAAATTCACTAATGAGAAGTTTAAAAAAGAGACTAAGAACTTGTCCAAAGCATAATTCCAAGCCTAATACACTAGAAATAAATACTCTTATTGAAGGTTCAAGTATGCTTTAGTTTAAATGATATTGTATTGGTTTTCTGGTAAAATATTTAAGTGTACCCTCATCAATTTTCTTTGCTTCTTATGATAAGCTTGCCCTCCTTTTATTTCCATAATATTTTATTTCTATCTTTAATAAGTCCTCTTTATATATATCTTAACCTCTGGTGGTCTCACTCTGAGGCTGTCAAGCCAGCTTTATGGTCAGGGTCTGGAGCAGTCACGATTCTAAGTGTCTGATCTCTTTTTATAATTACAGTGAATCCCTGGATAGTTTTCCTCCAGAAGGAGGAGACTGTTTCTAGTTGGCTCTCACCCTTCTTTAGTTTGCATTATAACCAGAAAATTATGCATTCTTGAGTTGAACCAGCTCACGAAATAACGAATGAGTAATGATATTTGGCTCTTGTTTTCTTCTTTTTAATTTTAAAGGATATGATACATGTTATCTCAGAGAATGTCAGTTTGCTGTTTTAAATTTGGCCATGTGGTCGAGTCCAGTCTCCTCTTGTAACTCTACTTACAATTTTTTTTTATATTTTAAAGTTATTTCACATTTCAAATAGCATCGGTGAATGCATTTTCAAGGTCAAATTTAGAATTCCTGCTTGGATTCCTGTTTAGAGCTATTCCAACCTCAGAACAAGCTTCTGTAGGCCATGACCTTTTACTTTCTGTATTCCAGAACCTTAAAATGCAGGGCATGTGGCAACCCTGCACATTACCTGCCAAGGAGATTGTCTGGCTGAGAATTAACTCAAATGCATGTATTTTTATAAAGTTTCAAAAATGAGCTCCTAATATTATCCTTTGTCAATCACCTACTTATTATTTATTAGATTTCTATAGCACCTTTTCTCCAAAGAGCTCAATGTATCTTAAACACATGTTACAATGCACTTTAAATAGGTGTTACCAAATTTGGCATTATACATGAGAAATACTGCTAAAATTATGAATTCCAACTGCAAATTATTGAAAGAATGAAAATTTCAGCATCATTTAAAAATGATTCCCCCCCTCCCCCTTTCTAGTCCTGTTAGGCCTGTCAGAACCTCCTTCCAAAAGAATTGCAGGGTTGGCTTTGAAACAGTGAATGTTACCTATAAATACCAGTACTTAACTGGTATTTGAAACGTTATGCAGTTTTCTTGTTTGCAAAGGTTCTGATGTTTCCTTTGATTTATAGAAATACAATAGCCATTTCTGTCTAAATGTCAAATGACAGCCCCAACAGGTCTTTGATGTTTATTAGGTTAGATTTTTCGGGGCTCCTTTACAACAACAACAAAACTCTTTAGCAGCTAATATATGATTTGTTTTATTGTTTTCAGCCAGTGTTGAAGTAAGACCTGAGCACAGGGGAGTTGTCATCAGTGAGCTCCTGTCCCTTGTAGCACAGGGAGGAGAGCGTGAGGGTATTGGAGGCAATTACTATGCTCTCTCTTCTTGGAAGAAGCAAATAAACACATTGTAATCTTTAAGTTAGAGCTAATTCAGAAAGTCAGAGGCAGGCAATGCCTTCTAATTTAGAGACATTTTCTCTTTCTTAGCCATAAAATACCACTCCCTCTCAAAACTACAACAATAATAAAAGAAACCCCACAATCAAAGAACCAACCATGACCTCTCCATCCTAGAAATCCCAAATTGTGGGCTTCAGTTGCATTCTGCCCTTTTATTTTCTTTCCTCTCCTTTTTACTCAGATGGATTGCTTTCAGTTGGGCCAGTCTTCATTCCACATGAGCTTTGAAATCATATCCCTGGATCTGTATAGAACGGCAGTAGTTCAAGGTATTAGTAGCAACCTTCCATGGTAATGCTGCCATTAGATCATTAAGGCTATTCTAAGGTTCTGCCTGTGAGCATGGCATGAATTTTATATTTGGAAATAAAATCCTCCAGGGATACCGCAAAGCTGCACGCCAGCCTTGCCCCTTCTCCGAGGCCGTTAGGATTGGCTGCCTTGTCTCAGTCTTGTGTTACGCAGGAATAAGTCCTGCCGTGTTTGTTTCACATAAGAACCCCTTGAATTTGTTTATAATGATCTGAATGATATTATTAAGTGAACAAAGCTGCTCAATAGTGACATTTATTAACCAGTCATATCATCTGTGTTTAAATCTCGTATTCCATTTCAGGGAAATTGTGTGAACCTAACTCCAGCATAACTTTTCTTTGGGGATCATTGCTTTGTATTGAATTTGAATTTAAATTGGATAACATAGAAAGCAGGTTTCATTTCCAGGAGCACATTTCTCTTAAGAAGTTTAGACTGAGCCAGATTACAAACGGAGGCCCACAGAAAGGTGGACGCTGGAATGCTTTAATTTAGCACTGGCTAGTTGTCGCTGCCTGCGTGAGTTAGGGCAGTCATGGCTCATTTATGAAGAGGGGTACAATAATGAGACGGAACGGTGCCATGAAAATGGAACAGAGGTGTAAGGAAATGAATGGAAAACACCCTATGCATATAAAAATGTAGTCTTTGTGTGGCTTGGAACACTGAGAAATATGCTATGATTACCTTCATGGGAATGAGTGTGCACTTGTGAACTAATGCCTGTTGTCTGGGAGGGAAGGCATGCACACATCAGAGACAGTGACCAGGTCTGCGGGCAAAGACGACCAATGGAGAAATTAGAATGTGACTGAAGAACAATAGTCCATTTATGTCATCATTGCTTTCTGTTGTGATGATTAGAAAGTCTGAGGTCTGATGTAACCGGATGTGTATTTCTTCTTGTTGATTTTGGTTTTTGTTTTAAATAGCTGCCAATTCCAAAGATAAGACTGGGTTTGAATGAGGCTTTCAGTTTCTTCTGTCTTTAGTGTACCTTTCTCACTGTTGACTGTATCCAAAGACTACCTTCTCTCATGATCTTGAGTTGGTCATCAGTTTAGGGCCCCATGCTTCCACATTTACACTCAGCATCAAAGATTGCCTTTGTCAATCATTTCTAAAAATAATCCTGAGATTCACTCTAAATGCAAATCCTTACTTAGCTCTTCAGCTTACCTACTGAGCCAATTGCTTGTTGTTGTTGTTAGGTGCCATTGAGTTGGTACCGACTCATAGGGACGCTATGCACAACAGAATGAAACACTGCCTGGTCCTGGGCCAACCTCAAAATTGTTGCCATTCTTGAGCCCATTGATGCTGCCACTTTGCCAATTCGTCTCGCTGGGGGTCTTCCTCTTTTTCCTGACCTTCCACCTTACCAAACATGAAATCCTTCTCCAGAGACTGGTCCCTCCTGACAAGATGTCCAAAGTAAGAGAGACGAAGTTTGGCCATCCTGGCCTCCCAGGAGCACTCTGGCTGCACTTCTGCCAATACAGATCTGTTGGTTCTTTTGACAGCCCATAGTGCTTTTCATATTCTCCTCCAACACCATAACTGAAATGCATCATTTCTTCTTCAGTCATCCTTATTCACTGTCCAGCTTTCACATGCATATGAGGTTATTGAAAATACCATGGCTTGGGTCAGGCGCACTTTAGTCCTCAAACTGACATCTTTGCTCTTCACCACTTTAAAAAGGTCTTGTGCAGCAGATTTGCCTAATACAAGATATCGTTTGATTTCTTGGCTGCTGCTTCATTGAGAGTTGATGGTTTGATCCAAGAAGAATGAAGTCCTTGACTTCAATATTTTCTCCATTGATAAGAATGCTGTTTATTGGACCAGTGGTGAGGATTTTTGTTTTCTTTACATTGAGATGAAATCCATACTGAAGGTTGTGGTCTTTCATCTTCATCAGTAAATGTTGTAAGTATTCTTCACTTCCAGAAAGCAAGGTTGTATCATCTGCATATTGCAGGTTGTTAATGAGTCTTCCTTCAATCCTGATGCCTCTTTTTTCTTCATATACCCCAGCTTCTCAGATTATTTTCTCAGTATACAGGTTGAATAAGTATGGTGAAAGAATACAACCCTGTCACACACCTTTCTTAATTTTAAACCATTCCATGTTCCCACGTTCTGTTCAAACAACTGCTTCTTTGCCCGTGTACAGATTCCTCACGAGCACAAATAAGTGTTCTGGAATACTCATACTTCTCAATGTTGTCCATAACTTATCATGATCCACAAAATTGCTTGTTATTTGGATGAAATGTGCTTATTGGTTTAATCTAGATTCCATATTCCTCTTCTGGAATTGGAGAATGACAAGAACTTCTTAGCAAATAAACCAAGTACATTTTCAAACAGAAATTCAGACTAAGGGAAGGAATATGAAGGGTGCTAGAGAGGACCCAACAAATACACACTGACAATATGGCATCCTTTTCTTTCATCCATCCTTCTACCAATTTGATCATTCATGGTATCCTATACAATATTTTGGAGTCCTGGTATGGCACTGTGGGTTAATGGGCTGGACAGAAAATTTGGTTTGAACCACAAGGCTGGAGGTGCAAGCTCACCATTCACTCCTCAGAAACACTATAGGGGTCGGAACTGACTAATGTCACTTAACAACAACATACATACAATATTTTAAGAATTATGGAGACAAAGAGGAAGAGTCAAGTATAATCTTTAATCTCAAGAAATTTGTAGGCTAATATTGAAAGATATTTATATGCCAAAAATTCTGGTCATGAATACCATGAAAGAAAGCTATCCAAGGTACGTAGGGGTCCAAGGGAGGAAGTAATCACTTGGGAAGAGGTCTTTCCAGTGTAAATATTTTATGATTATGTGATTATTTTATGACAGATTTCTTATTTTATTTAAAAACCTACACTGAAAGAACCAAACATTGAAACATTTTGAAAATAAAATCCTTTGTCAATGGTGGATTCATCCAGAAAAAAATTTCACATCGCTAGCATAAAGATGAGTATCAGCAGCATATGAACTAATTTCTGAAATCTTTTTTTCCTATTTGGTCAAAGGAGATAGAATAGTAATGTTTATCCAGAGATGAAACAGCTTTTGTTTTAATACAGGATTGCTTGATCTTTCTGAGCTGGTTTGGACACTATCAGCATGCTATATTTTTGTAATTGAAAAGAAAATAAGATGGCAAATCCAGATTATACCTTTGAGCTGATTGTGCGACATGAACTTTTACTTAGGTTCAGTGTCTGGATTGCAACACCAATCTTCCTTACTGAATGCATTAGAGTAGAATTTGGTAAGTGATTACTTCTTAAATCCATCAAGAAGAGCCTCATTTTAAAGAGCAAAGAGTGTCCTGTATAGAACAGCCCCACAGCAAAATCTCTGTGTACAGAAGTCACAGTGATAAAGAAGATCATCAGTTGAAAAATAAATGAACAATAGTGCCATCCAAATTAGTATGCCTGAATGGCAAGAAGACCACACCTACAGATTTCTTTTACTTAACACTATTCTGAAAAGCCCTTATGATGGCTATCTTTTCTATATCATCAGCTAGTATGAAGGTCTAATAAAAAATTATGATTACAACTAACTCTATAATATAGTAACTTCTTTTAAATCCATGGCATGTCATCTAACAATTAGTCCAATTACTATAGTGATCAATACATCCCTTTGTCTACCTATTTTTTATCATCAAAATTATTGGTACTATTAATTGAACATACACTAACTTTGCTTCCCATTTTCTTTCACTTTTATGATTTATTAATAATACTTAAAGACTTCTACTTCATTATACTGCAGAAGCCTTAGTGTGGTCAACTTTGCCCTTGAAAAAGCTCTGGGGAAAAAAACCAAACAAACAAAGCAAGCAACCTCAAACTCAAACCCAGCCATCTGTACTATTTGACAGGGCGTTCCTGACTCTGAGCATTAGTCCTGGCTGAGAGTTACCACAGAGTACAATTGTTTATGCTGTGCCACAGTGTAAAGCAGACAATGCCACACAATCAAAGCCTTCACACTCAAACAGACATCACACTCTGTAATTATATTTGTCTGACAGATTATTATAATTGTACATGGCAGGTAGTGTAAAGCAGTTCCTTTTTACAGCCTAAATAATGTGGCATATTCTGCATACTCTAAATCAACCTTGCAGAAGGTAAATTATGAAAGCTAAATGCACGTTGAGTGTTTTTATTTACTCTTTTCAGTTCGCATCTTATGTGGTGCTAGACAGCAAAAGAGCATTTACCTTATTTTCCTGGTACTATTTCATTTAACACTTTGTTGTGCAAAGTTCTTTTTTGGCTGACAATTTCTTTTATTTCAGAATATTCAGGGCAACTCCAGCAACGGTTTGTAGTGCTTTTCCCAACCTCTGCCACAAGCTGACCATGTATCAGATTGCTGTTGCTGTTGTTAGGTGCCATTGAGTTGGTACTGACTCATAGGGACATTATGCACAGTACAACAAAACACTGCCTGATCCAGAGCCAACCTTACTACTGTTGCCACGCTTGAGTCTATCGATGATGCCACTTGGCCAATCCATCTCGTTGGGGGTCTTCCTCTTTTTCTCTGACCCTCCACCTTACCAAACATTATATCCTTCTCCAGCGACTGGTCCCTCCTGACAATATGTCCGAAGTATGGGAGACAAAGTTTGGCCATCTTGGCCTCTAAGGAACACTCTGACTGCACTTCTTCCAAAACAGATCTATTGGTTCTTCGGGCAGCCCATGGCACTTTCAATATTCTCCTCCAACACCATAACTCAAAAAGCATCAATTCTTCTATGATCTTCCTTATATACTGTCCAGCTTTCATGTGCATATGAGGTTATTGAAAATACCATGGCTTGGATCAGGTGCACCTTAGTCCTCAAGCTGACATCTTTGTTCTTCAACACTTTAACAAGGTCTTGTGCAGTAGATTTTCCTAATGCAATATGTCGTTTGATTTCTTGACTGCTGCTTCCATGAGTGTTGATAGTTGATCCAAGAAGAATGAAGTCTTTGACAACTTCAATCTTTTTTCTGTTGATAAGATTGTTGTTTATTGGTTGTTTGTTGTTTATAGGATTTTTGTTTTCTTGACATTGAGAAGTAATCCATACCGAAGGCTGTGCTCTTTTATCTTTATCAGTAAATGTTTTAAGCCCTCTTCACTTTCTGCAAGCAAGGTTGTATCATCTGCATATCGCACGTTGTTAATGAGTCTTCCTCTAATCCTGATGCCACATTTTTCTTCATAGAACCTAGCTTCTCAGATTATTTGCTCAGCATACAGGTTGAGTAAGTATGGTGAAAGAATACAACTCTGTTGCACACCTTTCTTAATTTGAAACCATTCAGTGTTCCCATGTTCTGTTTGAACAACTGCCTCTTCCTCCATGTACAGATTCCTCATGAGCGCAGTTAAGCATTCTGGAATACTCATACTTTGCAATGTTGTCCATAGCTTGTCATGAGCTACACAATCGAAAGCCTTTGCAGAGTCAATAAAACACAGGTAAACAGGTTTCTGATATTCTCTGCTTTTAGCCAAGATCCGTTGGACATCAGCAATGATATCCCTTGTTCCATGGCCTCCTCTGAATCTAGCTTGGATTTCTGGAAGTTCTTTGTCAGTGTATGCTTGCAGCCATTTCTGTATTACCTTTAGTAAAACTTTAATTGCATGGGATATAAAGATATTGTCCAATGATTTCCACATTCTATTGGGTTACCTCTCTTTGGAATGGGCACAAGTACGGATCTCTTGCATTCAGTCGTCCAGATAGTTGTCTTCCAAATTTCTTGGCAGAGATGAGTAAGTGACTCCTGTGCCGCCTCACTTTCTTGAAAGATTTCAATTTTTATTCCATGAATTCCTGGTGCCTTGTTCTTTGCCAATTCCTTCAATGCACCTTGGACTTCCTCCTTCAGAATCATTGGCTGTTGATCATATGCTACCTCATGATATGATTGAACATGAACCATTTCCTTTTGGTACAGTGACTCTGTGTATTCCTTCTATCATCTTTTGATGCTTTCTGCATCATTCAATAATTTGCCCAGTGAATCTTTCAATGACGAAAGTCGAGGCTTGAATTTTTTCTTCAGTTCCCCCAGCTTGAGAAATGCTGAGCGTGTTCTTCCTTTTTGGCTTTCTGAATCTGGATCTTTGCACATTTTGTTATAATATCTGGCTTTATCTTCTCAAGATGATTTTTGAAACTTTCTATTCAACTCTTGTACCTCCTCATTTCTTCCATTTGCTTTAGCATATCTACGCTGGAGAGCAAGTTTCCGTGTCTCTTCTGACATCCATTTTGACCTTTTCCTTCTTTCTTGTCTTCTTAATGACTTTTTGATTTCTTCATGTATAATGTTCTTGATGTCATCCCACAACTCTTCTGGTCTTCTGTCTTTATTGTTAAATGTATCAAATCTGTTCTTCAAATGATCTCTAAATTCAGGTGGGATATATTCAAGGTCATATTTTGGCTCTCGTGGACTTGTTTTTACTTTCTTAGCTTCAGTTTGAATTTGCATAGGAGTAATTGGTGGTCTGTTCCACAGTCTGTGTGAAGTCACTGATCTCTAGAGTTTAGTTACGGCAGCATAATTTAGCCTATCCTGACTGATGCATAGCTCTTCAATATTTGAATTTTCCAGGTGGCACACGTTATATTCGATTTCTGAATGGTTCATCAATTTTTCAGAGTTTCTACACTATAATTTTTCTTTTTCAAAAATATTCAAAATAAAATTTAAACAAAAAACAACCATACATTGATTTTCTAACAAACATTCTATATGCTTTTGGCTAATCATCAGAAAAATTTACAATATGAGGTAACACAGGATAAACTAGATAAGTACTTTTCCAAGTCCACACAAAAACTGTGTTCAAAACCAGTTCTGCCTCGTTTCAAAATCTATTTGTTGCATTTCGCTGTATTTTGTTGTTGCTAAGTGCGGTGGACTCGGGATCCGACTCATAGCAATCCTGTACAGAGCGTCCCTGTACAGGGTTTCCGAGGAGCAGCTGCTAAGTTGGAACTGCTGACCTTAACGGCCCAAAACGACTTTGCATTTTACCGCATTAACCCGCAGCCACACCAGAAGTCCATTTCGCTGTATGGGCTTGTGTTATTTGTTCTTTAAAAAATGAAATTGATTAAAAATGATCGCAAGGCATTTATGTTTCCAACATATAATGTTGTTGTTGTTAAATGCTGTCAAGTCAGTTTTGACTCATAACAACCCTATATAGGGTTTCCAAAGAGCAACTGATGAGTTTGAACCACTCACTGGCCTTGAGGTTAAAACAGACCTTGCAGTCCAATGCTTATAGTGTTATGTTTATTTATTGCCTGGGTTGATGGGTGGGATAAGAAGATACTGATGCTACATAATGCTTTCTTAAGTTGTTGTTGTTTTGTTTAGTGTCTTTGAGTCATTTCTATTCATAGTGACCTGTATAGGTTTCTGAGGCTGTAAATCATTGCTGGAGCAAAAAGCCTCATCTTTCTCCCAGGAAGCAGCTGGTGGGCTCAATCCACCAGCCTTGTGGTTCACAGACCAGTACTTATCCTATAGAGCCAAAATGTTTCCTAATCTTAAAAAGAACACAGACACACAAACAAATAAAACGTCCAAACTGTAAAAGTTGATATTCTTAGGAAGCATGAAACCAATATAAGTGCTTTTCAAATAAGATTTCAGGCTGATGTTTTAAATGATCAATCTAACTGCAATTTTTTTTTTCCGGTGCACCCATGATATTTATTGGATGTATACTTTGGATTGAGGTCAGTTTTACATATTCATATCTAGGGAATCTGTTCACAACAGTTGCTGCTACTGAAGCCCTCTTTAACATTTTTCTGATTTTTCCAAATTTCTCCACTGCTCTAGAGTTTGTTTTTTATTTACAGGATTACACTCACAGAGGAATTAAAAAAAAAAAAATCTACTACTAATTCATTCACACAAACTTATGTCACATAGACGTGGCATATGCATCAAAGCAATTGCTCATGCTTCCTTTATGCAATTTACTTTCCCAGTCTGTACCATTTGATATGAAGCTACCCTAAACTGCCAAGTTCTCTTTTATGGGACTCTGTGTCTGTCCAAGTACCTCTGGTGGCACAGTGGTTAAACTTGGCAGTTTGAACTCACCAGCTCCTCTGTGGGCTAGAAATGTGGCTGTCTGCCTCCAGAAAGATTGCAGCCTTGAAAACCCTAAGAGGTTGCTCTACTCTGTCCTATAGAGCCATCAAAGTAGACTTTGTGGCAACATGTTTTGGCTTGGTGCCTACTCACAGCTGATTAGACTGCTGGTGGACTCTTGATCTAAGGGAAAATAGTCAATAGGCAGCCAGCCACCTATGACTTTTCACTTGACTGGAAAGATGAATTCAGCCAATCAGATTCATTTCCAGGAATTGAGAAAGTAAAAATCTAAGTCAATATGTATAGAAGATATACTTGTATCTGGCAGACTTTATTCAACACTCTGACAAGTTTTAAGAAACAAAGAAAGCATAATAAAATAAACTTCCTCCTCTGGGACGTTCTGCAGTGTAACAATCACCAAGATAATGAAGACAGAGAAGGAATGTTCTCACTGTGAGATGGAACAAAAATGGTCCATGGGAGACAGAGTAACGACTTCTATGTTTCATCATATAAGCATGATTAAGCATCAGTTTCCATTAGACTAGATTTTCTTTTGTTTCCGTATATAGAGAGTACTAACATATTACTAGAAGCAAAGGGACCACCTAGAATATGGCCCAGAAAAGGATCTGAGGAGAGGTAGCATATGATTGTACTAACATGTTAATATGGTATTTTTCTTATAAAATGGTCTGAAAATATGACTTTGACTTATTAATGGAGTTTAATAATTTAGAGAAAGCAATCTGTTAATACTGAAAATTATAGGTAGATATATTTTATATATGTTTGAATCAAATATATATTATTGTATACTTGAAATACTCTCTGTACAATTGGAGAAAAGTTAATTACTCACATTTAATTTGATATTTCATCAAAGAAATTTAGATGCTCAGAGGCATGAAATATTATATTTGATTGAGAGTTAGAAGATCAGGGCTCTGGACTCAGAATGTGTACTTGAGAGTCATTCATTCCCTAATTCGTGCTTCATTCGATTATTCATCTATATCTAGCCAGGTTGTCCAAATTTGGATCGCAGCTTACTAATTGTGAGACATTAGGCATATTACTTTATGTTTCAATGCCTATGTTTACTTGTCTGTAAATGTGTGAATATATATATA